>NC_089538.1:6289916-6572416 GCF_963924715.1 Thunnus thynnus
ATTAAAGGAGGAATGACTGTACATTTTAAAAGACACAAACTGGATTCATAAAAACACAACTCACCCATTTTCTGTCCCAATAACAGACATGTCAGAAAGAAAACAAACTCTGCAGATCTCATCGTGTTCAAACTGTCGGGCTAAATGAAAAGAATCTTGATCTTTTCTTCACTCTTAAGAATCAAGACTGCGTTTGATTGGCCAACCAGAAGTGACTGTATGTCCTATTTAGGAAACATGATCACATGTTCACTGTCACCTTTAGTTTCAAGTTTGTTTCTTGAGACACGGTGAGAGTTAAATGATCTACATACAGATTAGTACAGATTCCTCATCTCTACATTAGCTTTAAAATCACTGAAATTTATGACCACATAGTACACGTGTTCATACTGATCTAACTGACAGGACATACTCACTTTATAGGTTTGTTTAATATTTGGTTTGGTAAAATTAGTTTATTATCCATGGTGTGCTTGGTTTCAGTCATAAGGAGATAATTGATTAATTAACCATTGTAAGGTTTCAAGATAATGTAATACTAATAAAAACATATAGTGGAGTTCAGCCACGCTCAGCCTCTGGCAGTGAACTGATCTTTATTAGGCAGACATGATAATTAATAACTACCTTAAGATGCCAGATGTACATATCAATAAACAAGTAATTAATAAACCCTATCACTATTATTTTGAGCAGTTTCTTCACACTTGACAATATTCTTGCCGCGCTGTAGACCAGGGAACACATGACTGTCACCTGTACTGCTGCAAAAAGACAGATTTGGACAGTAAATTAAAGGTCAAACATACACAGAAAATTACTGAATACATTTGCCCCCTAATTATTCTTGGACATGATTTTTTTGACTGCAAAAAAGGAAGACTTTAGCAACTTCAATAGAAATTGATCTCACTGTGCGTTGTCTCTTGAGTAAGTCAGACGTTGTTTCTATATATAAAACTTGTTATTCTTGAAGGTGGCATTCTCTCAATGCCACCTTCGCCGGGATTGTCAGAAGAATTCTGAATGCAATCTCACTGTTGGAAATGTTTATCTGATGCTTGAGGAAATGGAGGGTTTGATGTGCTGTAGTTGTTCCCTTTGGAGTGATCTCTCTGAGTATCCTCAGCTCTTGGAACAGTGAACATGTGAAAAAATTCTATCTGTAATTTATTTACTACAGCCTCATGTGTTATAGATTCTGTTAAATTTTCTTACATGGCAATGATTAATACACCTACTTTACTACACCTTTTACTCATGAAGACCTTTGAGAGGCTGTTTCTCCAGCACCTCAGGCCCTTGCTATGCGACTGCCCAGACCCGCTGTGGAAGAACTACAAAGCACTGTGACGATCATGTTCTTCTCCACTGCTTTCAACACCATCCAACCTCTCCAGCTGGCTGAGAAGCTCTCTGTGGTTCAGGTAGACCAGGACCTTGTGGCCTGGATTACAGACTACCTCACCAACAGACCGCAGTATGAAAGGCTGCAAGGCTGCTTGTCAGACGTGGTGACGAGCAACACTGGCGCACCCCAAGGAACTGTACTGTCACCATTTTTGTTCACCCTCTACACCTCTGACTTATGCTTTGACTCAGATGTTCTCGGATGATTCCTCCAATGTCGACTGTATCACACATGACAAGGAGGAGGAGTACAGAGACTTAGTCGAGAACTTCATAGGATGATGTGACAGCAGACACCCTCAGCTCAACACTGGGAAAACCAAGGAGCTGGTGGTGGACTTCCAGCACAGAGAGAAGCCCCCCACCCCTGTCATCATAAGTAGGGGATGGAGATGGTGGACACCTACAAGTTCCTAGGGGTGCAACTCACCAACAAACTAGAGGGCCTGTAGAGGGCTCAGTGTTGACAGAGCAGGCTGTTCTTTCTGAGGAGGCTCAGGTCCTTCAATGTGTGCACTAGGCTGCTACGGATGTTCTACTGGTCTGTAGTGGCCAGTGTTATCTTCTTTGCTGTGGTGTGCTGGGGTGGTGGCAAAGGGACTTGTGGTGCCAACAAACTGGGCAAGCTGGTGAGGATGGAACTGGACAGTGTGGAGGCAGTAACAGAGAAGAGTATGAGAAGGAAGCTGAAAACTACCATGGACCACCACTCTCATCCTCTCTATGTTGAGCTGAGGCAGCTCAGGAGCACGTTCAGCCACAGACTCATCCAGCCACGTGCCTCTAAGTGCTTAGAGGGCTCTTTGTGCCATCAGCCATCAGACTCCACAACACCACAGCGCCCAGTATCTCCTACCTCCACTGATTGAGACTCAAAACCATACACCACTCACAGTTAAACTGTCACATGTTGCATGTGTTCAACCTGAAACCAAAGCAATCTGTATGAATAGATACCACGATGGTGAGGTTGAACAGACGTTTGTCTTATAAATCACCCTCATCAGGACAGTTTAATCTTGTGAGTAGAATCTGTTGTAGATCTTATTTTCATTGACTCGTGTTAAGTTGAATTTAAATTGGATCTCTTTTTTTTTTTCTGGTTGAAATATACTTTTAAATGTCTGCTTTTATTTGCCATTACTCTGTTATTCTGTCTTTTGCTATCAATCATATTTAAGTAGTATTTCAAGTGGACAGCAGTATCGCAGTTTCCATACATGTTACCCGAAAAGGACTGCACAATTATGGGATGTTGAAGTGGTCTTTATCTTAAGGAGCATGTATGTGAGAGTTCAAAGACTTCTACGTCCTGCTGAAAACCACAAAGCATGTTGCACTAAAAGAGATACAAAGCAAAAAAGATTAGTTAAGGGTCAACAGGTGTCAGAGTGACTGGAATTCAGACAGACTTTACTGTAACCACATTATTAGTAGAATGAAGTTGTAGGGCCTCAAGTTTTCAGAAAGGACACCAATTGTTGGGATATCTTGGCCTTTCCCAGGTGCTGTCTCAGCTCATCAGTCAGATCAAAAAACTTGGACATAAAGTCAGTTGAAAATCTTCCTGTACCGTTTTACTTTGAAACCAAAATGTTGAGTGCAAACAGCTGGCAATAAATATGATCAAAAACAGAAAGACAAAGTGACCAACTAAAGTTGTATTTGACAAAAACATTATATGTCAGGGCTCAGGAGAGGACCCAAACGCAGAGGCTGGAATGCAGATATGATGAAAAACTCTTTAATTGTGGATGGTTGCGGACAGGTAAACAGGGCTGAACAGAACTAGCAGAAGGAACAACACAAAACGATCCAACAAGGACTGAACAGAAAACCAGAACTTAAAGAAACTGAACTAACAAGGAGATGAGGTGCAGGTGGGGAGATGGGTGGAGAACTCGAGAGGGGAATAAACATCCAGGTAGCTGATTGGCTGAGGACACACAGGGAGCGGGGCAGGGCTGACGAGGCTAACACAGGGCAGGTGTGGGGAAGACAGCAGGGCAGGGCTAACGAGTCCAAATGCAGGGCAGGTGTGGAGGAGTACATGAACACACAAGGGAAACAGAACAAAAACCCAGAAAACAAACCCAACGCCATCTACACTAACCCATCCAAAACCAACCACAAACACAAACCCAAACCCAAGCACACAACCCAACAAACCAATGATGCAATATGAACCGAGGGACTAAACAAACGTGCAAAACCAGGAGACCCCACAGAACACAACATAAGACCAAAAAAACACCTTAAGTCCAGGCAAGATGTGACATTATATTAGTGTCGCCTGTATCTCAATTGGTAGAAGCTGGTGACAGGTGCTCCTTAAGACACTGAAATCCAAGTTGCTTGCAATGTACATGTATGGGAAAATCTAAGGTGTGCTTGAAAAAAGTGTCTGCCAGATGACTGTAATATACTGTACTGCAGTCAATGGGGCCAATTCATGTTACTATTAAAAACAATAGCATGAGAATGAGAATAAATGAGAATAAGTGAGATCTTTCCCAATTTGTTGAGATTTTGACCTTTGTCATTGCGTGGTAAGAGCCTTTTTCTACTTCTTAGGGAATCACAAGTAATAAAATCTTTTAATGCTTTAATTTGAATGCTTTATCCACTTTAGTCAAACTTTTATTGTGTGTTACACGTCTCAGTAAATGTTTCATGTATGGTTTCAGTTGTACTTGGGTTCTGACATTAAGTAAATACTATATCCTTAATGTATACTATATACTATACATATTTTTTTTTTTTTTACTAGATTCTTCCTTCATTGAGCCACTGAGCTTTTATGTTTAACAAACATTCATTCAGTTTATCCTAAATAATTTTCAGCAAACACAACAGCAGTTGTATTAGAAGAGAGCTGTCATCAATTATTAAGACTACTTTGTTTTTTTTCTTTTTGTCGGGCCAGCACAGTGGGGAGAATGTGTGTCGGTATCTGCACAAAATGTGTGTCCAAACAATTATTAAATTATTATTTATTTACACTGTTGGCCTGGGACGAGTGAGACCAGCCACATGTTTTACCCAGTACACAGAGCATCATGAGCCAGAGGTAGCACTATCAGAGCTTAAACATAATGCAGACATTGTCTCAAGTGTTCCATGGTTAGATTTATTTCATCGTTACTGACACAAAACGTTCATGGAACAGCACAATGCAGTTAATCAGGTTAAAACTCATTGAAGATAAAAGACAAAGAATACCACTTTTTCCTGTCATGTTCCTCATAACCAAACAGTAGCTTGTTGTACAGCATAAATGAATCTGGCCTTCTAAATGTACTTCTGTAATAGCAAAAAGAATATGATTTTTCATAATATATATAACATATGAATATGATTTAAGATACATGTTTTTTTAAGAAAACAGCAGAGACATCCTGTAGATAAACTTTAAAGCACACTGACAAGCAACAAAGAGAGTAGAGAGTCCTGAATTTCTCAATTACTAAACCCTACCAGAACACAGAGAATCTCATCTTTTGACTGCAGATCACAAGGCACATTCCTCTATCTAGACTTTTATCTAAGACTACAATACACAATAAATAAGATTCTAAGAAACTTTCCTCATAAGTTCTCCAGCTTTACACTGGAGTACACACATTCATTCTTGGAGTTGTTCCTCGCTCTTCTTGATCTGTTTCCAACATTTGCATTTAAAGCAGCATAATGGAGGTTGTCTGCGTCTTGGTAACCCTGCTAACAAAATATATGAAAATAAATCACACTGCAATTAAAACAATGTCCACAACACAATTAATTGTTGTGCTATAAAAAGGTGGTTAAATGGCAATTCAACAGTTAATCGAAACTGCATTCACCTCTGCATCTGCTGTGGACGGAGCTGCAAATCCATGCTGAGGCTCTGATTGTGAAACAGAAAATGCTCTTTTATTCAAAAGCCAAATTCAGTGAATACAAACTGTCATAAACAAGTGGTATCATTTGCCTGTACCTGACTGGCAGCCGCTTCGCTTCTTCATCTTGTACACTGAGAAAGCCAATAAAACACTGAGGATGGTGGTGAACGCCAAAGCTCCACTCAAGAAATACACCAAGACAAGAGAGTCCCCCTCATCTACAGAGAGTCAGACACCAGAAACAGAGCTTTCAGCATGTTTTCAGCTTTCATCCTAAGCTTGATGAGGGAGTAAGACTGTATCAGATGGAACAACATCTCCTAAAAAGGTACTTACGCTCAATGTCCAATGTGGTCCTGTCTCCAAACAGTATCTGTCCACATGAGGCGACAGCACAGTAGTAGGTCCCAGCATGAGAAACATTCAGACTCTTCATTGGCAAGTTGTAGACACAGGTGTGTGTTTGTGTGTTGCTGTTCCTCTCACACTGATCATTCCTGCCTCCATGTGTGTAAATGATTCCTGGATGAGATTCTTCAGAGTTTTTGAACCAGTAAACACTGTGTTCTCCATCATCACAGGTCCCAGTGTGTACTGTACAGTTCAGAGTCACAGAGCCTCCTGGCTGGATGCTCTCAGATGCCGACTGATGGATTAAAGCTTGGATGTTCAAACCTGAACTCTTTACATTGAGAGTAGTGCCCTCCAAAAATTCTAACATGTTTAAATAGCAACTAACACAGTAGTAAGTAGCTGAGTCTGAAATGTGCAAATCTATGATCCTCAAGTTATTTTTACCATTTTCAGTATCCAGTGTGAAGCGAGGATTGCTGTTGAATTCATCATGAAATGTGCTGATTACTTCATATTTATGGAAGGTAGAAATGAGCTTAATTTTCTGTCCCAGAGTCTGCTTATACCAGTAAAGCTTTGCAGGAACATTACCTTCATACAGACATGGCAAAGTCGTTTCATCACCAACATTAGCTGATATAAAACCACTGTCTTGACGAACAGATGAGGAGAATTTCAGATCAGTCATCTGAGCTGAGGTGAAATAAGAGACAAAAAGTATTGAAAATTATAGAATTCAACATAATCAGTTAATATTTGAAAACCAACCACTCTAACAGATAAAAGTTGGAATCACAAACACGTAACTCACCCATTTTCCCCAAGAACAGACATGTGAGATAGAAAGCAAACACTGGAGATGTCATCATGTTCAACTTGCCATGTGAAATGAAAAGATCATTTACTTTTCTCCACTCCTCATAGACAAGACTGCGTTTGATTGGCCAACCTGAAGTGACACTGTATAGGAAACAGGATCACATGTTCACTGCCACCTATGATTGTAATGGTGAGAGATATACGAGGAAGATAAAGGCTCCTCATCTTTGATTTGATTTGAAATCACTAAAAAATAAACCACTATATCCAATATAAACACAGCAGTAACAAGACACAGTGGAGTCCATTTATGCTCAATAATTGGTAATAAACAAGAATAATTTTGAGCAAGTCATCCATACTTGATACTTTTTTAAAGCTGTAATCTGGAGAAACAACACTGCACTCTGTGCTGTATTGAAGTTACATTTTTCTACAATATACATACAAGATATGATGGACTGCACGATTAATCAAAATAAGATCACGCTGTTGATTCAGGCTCTATGCAATCTCATTTTTATGACAACGATTCGGCTCTGTCTGCATTAGTGGGGAGATCCAGTGCATCATGAGAGAGGCAGAGAGCAACAAAAATGTGTTAGAGTCAATGAAACCCAGAAATAATGAGGGAGGACAAATAGATGTGTTCCCCATAGTTGTGACAAAAATGCTTTGCTTGTAGTGTAAAAAGTTTTACAGTCTGTTATGTGGAACTGGATTCACAGACGATGATGACGGTAAAAAGCACCTACAATATACATACAAGGTATGATACTTTGATCATCATGGTCAAAATTTAGCTGAAAATTCTTTTTAAGCAAGCACTCAGCCATAGCAGGGGTCTTAAAAAGGCTAAAGAGGCTATGACTTATTACTTAATGTGAGCTAAAGATATGATTCTGGTCAACGCGGCAAAAAATGAATAAAGTATTTTCTAAAAAATTACTTCTCAATGCCTTTATGCTACTGTCCTTCGTGCTGTGCTACCTGCTGTCACTTAACATTACTCGAGGCAGAAACTTACTAATTACAATTTTTATTGTTGAATCATTTTTTCCAGCTTTCTGTATGTGTGTCAAGGCATTGTTGTATTCTACACTTCAATTAAATATTTTTAAATTATTTTTTGTATTATATTTTATGTGTACTTATACTACTATTTGTCTGCTACAGCAGTTTAATCTGATGTTACAAAATGGCCAGCAAAATTCAATCACTTCTGTTGTCAATACTATTCTAAGTTATATTCCAAATAAAAAGTATTCTGCAAGCAGTAACCTCCAAAGGTTGAAAAATGAAGCCAAGGTGGAAGTGCCAAAAACTGCAGTACCTCGATTGGCCACTTGAAGCTGGCTCCAAAAGCGAGTCAATCCCAATGGACCCCCATGTTAAAATACCCAACTTCACAGCAGAAATAAACATGTTTACAGCCTGGTACAAAACACGGTTTTGCTTTTAACTAATTTCCTTGTTCATGACAACTGCACAGGGGGTGATTTTTTTATAACTCACCTGTTTAAATTTACATTTTTATAGAGCTCACTCATTTAAATTTTTCTTAGGCTTAAAGTTATGCATAATTAAGGGCATGACTGCATTTAGTGACTGGTGGGTGCCTTCACAGGCAAGTCGCTACCATGTCGACAACCTTGGTTACGTAACGTAACCACGGCATAACCCCAGATTCACAGAGTGTAGGCATAGGCGTAGCCATAACCGTCACTATTTTTGTTACCTAAAAAAGTCTTATTCAGTGTTTGTTTTTACTAAAAGACCCTCTAAAGAGTCGAATGTTCAATTTTTTTTCTGGTCAGTACATTTTGTTTTAATGGTTTTTCACCAGCAAAAATTTGCATTAGCATTATCACAGTTAACCACAGACCTGCAAATACACCATGCTAACCAAGCTGGCAGCTGGCACCTAGCAGTTAGCAGCTGGCAGCTAGCATTAGGGTCAGCTCCACCCTCTCATCCAAATATGGTCACTTCTGGCTTCAAAAATCTAAGATGGCGGTGGTCAAAATGCAAACTCAAGGCTTCAAAACGGGAATCCACAGACCAATGGGTGACGTCATGGTGGCTACGTCCATTATTTTTTACAGTCTAGGGTTAGATAACTTTGTAATCAAAATGCCCTGTGCAACTTGTTTATTTTTTCATGAAAAGTGTCATGTTTATCAAACTTATAGGTCATAGAGACGAGCTTTGTTTGCTTATACCAATAATACTTTGCAGCATCACTTTCATAGAAACATTGCAAAGTCAGGTTGTCACCAACAGTAGCTGATACAAAACCAACTGCCTGATGCACAGTTGTGGACTGCATCAAATTAGTCGTCTGAGCTGAAGTGAAACTGGAGAAAAAGTGAATACACAATTAATTTTATGTCACAGAAATTATATCATAGTCAGAAAAAATCTAAGTACTTACATTAGGACTGAAACACAATCAGACATCAAACAGAACAAAACACATTAAAACAAAACTGTTTTTATAAAAACACAACTCACCCATTTTTCCCAAGAACAAACATGTTAGGCAGAAAGCAAATGCTGGAGATGTCACCATGTTGAAATTGCTGTGTTGAATGAAAAGCACCTTGATACATTTTCCACTCCTCAGAGACAAGATTGTGTTTGATTGGCCAACCAGGCAATATTGATCACATGTTCACTGCCATGTATAGTGTCAGTGTTTTTTTGTTCCTTAAGAAGAATCACATGGTGAGAAGTAACTGAAGCAAAGACACTCCTCACAGTGTTTTTACCTCTGCTTTTGGCAATGGAGTGATCATGTCACTGTATTATCTGGGGTATATAACTATGCTAGTTTTATAGTTAACATTTTATAAAGAACATAAATACTACTAATTCCTATGATTTTGAGCAGACTTTTTTTGAGAGACTTTTATGACTCTTCCCAAGATACAAACTTTTTTTTTTTTTTAAATCTGCTTCCTCTGGATGTTTTTTTCTGTCTGGCTTCAAGTTCTGGCAAAGACCAGCTTTCCTGTTCTTCAATGAACAAGCTTCATATTCTTATTATTGTATTGATCAGTTAACACTATTGGATTGAAAAATGTGTTCAAACTTACCCTTAATGGTATCGATATAGTTTATAAATACATATTTTTGGTTTTATTAAAAACATTTTTATATACTGTGAATACTGTTTATATTTCTGACACCACCTTAATACATTGGAGGTGGTGAAACATTCAGTTTATGATGATGAAGCCATTTAAAAACTACATTTGAAATCTTAACTGTAGTGTCTTTTACAGTCACAATGTGCTGCTTACTCATACTCTTACTCTCTTACTCACATGGCAGCAGTTTTCACTGGGATTCAGTTTTCATTTTTTCTTCCTTTGGTGGAAAACAGTAAAAACTGTCAGCTGGGTTTATAGTAACTCTCATATCTTGCTTAATTATAATTTTTTAAATGTCTACTGTTATTTGATTGTCACAACACTTTGCATTCTGACATGTCAAAATGTCTAATGCAATCAGTGTATCATATTCCTTGTTTTTGTTCTTGTCATAACTAGATTTATATTAAACCATGTCAATAATAAACATTGTTATATTGGGAATCTAAATGGTTACTTTATTGCCTGAAAAAATATTAACAATTAATAAAATGACATATTAACAGTCCTACACTAAAAGTTACAACAGTTTTTAGCCTGTCACAAACGTGACAGGCGTTATTATGCCATGTTGGGCATCCCGACCTATCCCAATGGGTGTTCGGCCCTCAGACTAGTGTGTAGCTCTGGGTGGGCCAATCAGAAGGCTTCCTTTTTTGCTGCATCATCCAGTGAATAGCAGTCAATGAGTACTATTTCAAATTTGACTACACAACCACTACACAACTAAAAGTAGTAATGACACGTATGTGGCTGCTAATTCAGCAGCTACAAGCTGTAACGTTACTGTTGAAAGACTCTTTTCAACTGTCAGTCGGATGAAAACTGGCATCAGGGCATCAGTAATGACATACAGACTGAACTCTTTGCCCCTGCTCTCCTTTGAAAGAGAACTGACTTAAGCGTTGGACTATAATGAAATAATTTAAGTGTTCAGCACCAAGCCCCGTCATCTCCTGCTGTAATCATCAAAGTAAGCTAATTTACAATTTCAGACTGTAGTAGCCTGTTGCCTGTTTCAATATTATTGCTTATTGGGCATAGTTTTTGTTGCGTTTACAACTGGATTTTATGCTGATGTTGCTGCGTCTACCATCTGTGTGTGTGTCTGTGTGTCATCACTCTCTTAAGGGGGCTTAGCCTCCTCAGTTATGTTTTTTGCCCCCTCTGTTTAAGCTTTATGTATCTATAGAAAAATAGCTAAAACAGCAAATTTATTGGCCAAAAAACATGTGACTTTGCTAAGCTGTTGTTTCAGAACCATGGACAGCGCTGTTTTGTGTCAGGCATGCAACATGATAAAAAAGTTGCTGTATGGTTAAATCAATTAATTTATTTTATGAAGAACAACAAAAAATTCAAAGTCACTTCATCCTGGCGCCGTGCCAGTCCATGTTCAAGTGTCATATTTAACGTCACTGCTCATGGTGGTGCTGGTATACCTCTATCTATACATATGATTAATGATGCTTTTGCATCTGTCAGCTGTGTGTGTGTGTGTGTGTGTGTGTGTGTGTGTGTGTGTGTGTGTGTGTGTGTGTGTGTGAATATGTTATATATGATGCTGTTAAAGTTTGTCTTGGTGCCTGTAACATTACCTCTGATGATGTATAAGGTATGAATAAACTGAGATGCATTCAGGCAAGTATAGTTGTAATGGTCTATTTTGGTTAATATATGCATTTCAGAAGTATGATTGGTCTTGGAAGGGCTAGGCCCACCCATTTTTCTCTGTGCCCACCCACTCTGTGTTTTCACTGGAATACCTAAGAAGTAACTAATCTGGTGGCACTGCTACCAGTTTTGAATCCAGATGTCTCTACGGTGGTTGCCTGATTGTGATCTGATCTGATGGGAATTAGTGGGGTCTTGGTAACCACACCATGAGCATCATATTACCACATCGGTAATGTTGTAATCTTCCTGCCATTTTAGCTTTCTGACATGACAGTGCAATATTTATTAATGATATTTATAGTCTATATACTGTACACACAGTTTCTCAATGTCAAAGTGTAACATTATTATATTAAATTATTAGCTCATTAATGACACAAAAACAAACACAGTACTGCATTTATTACAAAATAGTGTAACAGTTTATTTACATTATGTTCCTCCATTTGTACAACATCCGTGAACCTCGCATCTTAAATATACTGGTTTCATTGTGAAAAATAATTTATAATGTTTTAAACAATCTAAAGATTATAAATGCACATGGTAGTTGCTTTGGAAGAAAACAAAGTAAGATTGTGGAGACATCCTGCTTGAAACCATACAGAGCAGAGTCTTCATTATACACATGACTGACTCTTAGCAAAGCATACATAGATCTCATCTTCTGACTGCAGACCACAAGGGAAGCTATAAAAAGATTGTTAAATCACTGGGTTTGTAGCAACATGTACAAAAAACATGTAAAGACTAACAGATATTTCCTAGATGTAATATTCTATGTTATGTGCAGTCAATTTAATAGAATATTATGTGGCCTGTTTACATTGTCCATGGTGAAGGTTTTGCTTGGTAAAATTAAGTGGTGCATCATGTTTTCAGATACAAAGTGATAGTAGAAATATGGCCTTAAACCTCTGACAACACTTAAAAAACAGGACAGGAAGTAGTTTACTGTAACCCAAATCTTCACACTAATTACAAGCATTTGAAATTATGTGGACAAAACTTTTCCTATTTTAAGAAAATCTACATTACTTCTTAAAGCAGATGTTAACAAAATGACATCTTACAGAAAAACAGAGTATTGAAACCTGTCCAGTTCTACTGCCTCACACTGGAGTACACACATTGACTTGAGGTGTCGTCCCTCTGCCTTCTCAGTCGGTTGACCTTGTGATCCCGTAAAGCAGCATAATGGAGGTTGTCTGCATCTTGATAAGCTTGGTAGCAAAAATATTAGCAAATGACAAAACAGTACATGAAACAAATGAGAAGTCCAAAATCAACTTTTGCTGTGCTATAAAATAAGTCTAGGTGGTAATTCAACCGTAGTGTTAATTTTGTTAAATACTTTTTTATCTAGTCTTAGTCTTAGTCCTGTGTCAAAAGTCCTTGTTAGTTTTCAACATATTTATTCAACCTCACCCTGTTTTTCTTAGTAAAAGATAGCCGTAACTATTTTAGTGTAGTTTTAGGCAATGAAAGCTGTTGACGTTTTAGTCTTTTGTAGTCATCAGATTTTATTGAACATTTCAGTCAATCTAGTTGAGCCAAAAAATATCATTTTAGTCAAACTTATTTCACATAAGATTGTATCATTTAATTTGACCCGCTGCAGTTTCACATCAGCATCCCCCTGCATACACACACACACAGCATATAACCAACACTTGCGACACTTGCATTTACCGACACACATATGCTCTCTCTCTCTCACACACACATATTTGGATATTTCGATTGTAATTTAGAAAAAAAAGTCTATAATATTTTGTTTCCTTTTTTTGTCAACAAAAATGAAGAAAGATTTTGTAAAGTTTTTATTTTTAAACTACATTTTAGTCTTGTCTTTTTTCATTAACAATATTGCATGTTAATACTATTCAACAGTTCATTTAAATAGGTTGTATTCACCTCTCCATTTGTTGGGGCGGAAGCTGAAATTCTTTCAGATTCTGTTGTGAAACAAAGAAAAAGCTTTTTATTTAAAGCCATAATCAGTGATAACAAGTTGCCAGATAGAAACTGTCCCAGTTACCTCCACATTGGCAGCTGTTTTTCTTCTTCATCATTCACACTGAGAAAGCCAGTAAAACAACCAGGATGGTAGTGAACGCCGAAGCTCCACTCAAGAAATACACAAGAGAATCAAGAGAGCCCACCTCATCTGCAGAGAGACACACATCAGGACACAGAACTCTCTAGTTTTATGTTTGTATCAATTTAGATTTCAATTAGGAAGTAATAATAACTACTTCTTATATGAAACAACCTCTGCTAAAGTGTTACTCACCCTTTGGTTTGGTCCCGTTTCCAAACAGTATCTGTCCACATGAGGCGACAGCACAGTAGTAGGTCCCAGCATGAGAAACATTCAGACTCTTTATTGGTGAGTTGTAGACACAGGTGTGTGTTTGCATGTTGTTGTTCCTCTCACACTGATCATTCCTGTCTCCATGTGTGTAAATTAATCCTGGATGATATTCTTGAGAGTTTTTGAACCAGTAAACACTGTGTTCTCCATCATCATAGGTCCCAGTGTGTACTGTACAGTTCAGAGTCACAGAGCCTCCTGGCTGGATGCTCTCAGATGTCGACTGATGGACTGAAGCTTGGATGTTCAAACCTGAACCCTTTACATTGACAATAGTTCCCTCTGCAAATTCTAACATAAATGAATAACCACTTGCGCAGTAGTAAGTAGCTGAGTCTGAGATGTGCAAATCTGTGATCTTCAAGTAATTTTTACCAGTTTCAGTATCCAGTGCAAAACATTGATTGTTCTTCAATTCATTATGAAAAGTGCCACTCCTTTCATACTTGTAGAAGGTAGAGATGATCCTTAGTTTCTGTCCTAGAGTTTGCTTATACCAGTAAAGCCTTGCAACAGCACCTTCATAAAAACATTGCAAAGTCACGTTGTCACCAACATTAGCTGATAAAAATCCAAGGACAATTTCAGATTAGTTGCCAGAGCTGAAGAGAAAAGAGACAAAGGAGATTTGCAATTAGTGCAATGATAGAAGTTTAATGTTGCAACAAAAATGTATATACGTTTTAAGATGTCATCGTGTTCAAAATATCTTGTTGAATGTAGAGAACCTCTAAATGTTCTCTACTCTTAGAGAGAAGACAATGTTTGATTGGCTAACAAGAAGTGACACTGCATGTCTTACTTTGGAAACAATGAACACAAGTTCAGCGCCGCCTCCATTGTCAATTGGTTGGTTCCCAGACAAGACACATGGAGAGAGGTGCCAGAACCACAATATAACTCTGAAGCCTAATGTTTAAAAATCACAAAAAAGGAATAACTTGCTGAAAAAAGTGCAGTGGAGTCCGGTTATGCTCAAATAGAGTACTCTAGTCCACAGTTCGCTCACCTTTATTTTCCGGCATCAGCAGCAGTAAAAGTGTGAAGAGGTTTAAACAGGTATTTAGAGAGGACTTTGAGAGCCAAAAGCAATTACAAAGACAAAGAGGCAGGATGTATAATCACACATTTCCTCTCAGGTAATTGTAGAATTGAGTGTAGAAAACTGAAATGAGGTGGATTAAGAGACTTGGTTGTTGAAATTTTTGAAGAAGTACTGAATTGCTCTTTTGGTGCTGTATGAATGTCTACTACACTGACCCCAGTAAACACATCTTAACACTGCTGAGCTAGACACAAGTGCAAACCTTGGACCCCAAATTACATTGTGTGGGTATGAAGATTTATTTTATGTACCCCAAAAGGATTGTTTGACAGTATAACACCTTTTATCTGTGTAAAATGAAACATTAGGGAACTGAAAATTTAATAGAGGTTAGGCATCTAAAACAACTTGGCCAAGGGTAGGGTCAGGATTTTGGTTAGGTTAAACTAAGAAAGGCTGAAAGTAGCCCCACTCACTAGTTTTTTTCAGTATTTTAGTATTTGCGGAGTTCAGTATATTTTCTGTCCATCCACTGTCCCTCCTTCTTTTACTTTACATTGTATTATTCAACGTGAAATTACAACCTGACTCCAACAAATCACTTGTTCCATGAGTAGAATCGTCTCTCACACTTTATTCAACAGTGTGTTTTTTGAAAGTTATCACATATTTCAGTCAAAAGGTCAGTCTTCCCACCACAGAAGCGATAAAGGTAAATGCTGAGAGTTGGCTAGATTTAAAGATGCAACCTGCACTAATGTTAGTATTACTAGATCTTTGTATGGTTTCAATAACTGTAATACACAGTGATGTTTTCACTCTTATTTGATTGATCTGATATGATTGATTATTGTTAAAAAAAAAAGAAGCTTTGCCTACAATGGCCCCCAACCAGTAGTTGTGGCTTCTTTGCTGAGGCGTTTCATGTTAATGGGCTATTAAAGTGACAATTTGCTGATTTTCAATATTCCATGTATCAGTTATATGTTTGGCATGTCTATAATATCCATAATTGTTGCCTGCGTTCTCTGCTGTGTGGACTGTACGTCTTTGTTAGATGTTGTTGCCAATGGCAGCACATGAAGTGCCAGTGTGTGGGTCAACATGGGGCTTGAAACCTTGCTCAAAGAAAGAAAGAGTCATTGCGACAGGAAGAAGAAGGCAGTGTGATGTTTTAACCAAACCTTGTAAGAAAATAACATTTTGTTTGCACTGGTTATTATGGCTGCAAGTAGCTTACACTGCTGCTAGCAGGACCTTTTATATATGCTGATGTAAATTGTTTCAGCTGCTTCTCCCAAACACACGTACAGTGGCCATTGTTTGGTTGATACAACAGTACATGTAATGCCTATGCGTTGGCACAACTGTCTGTCAGGCAGAAATACAGGTTTTAGTAGAAGGACATAATAAGAAGCTTATACTAACAGCAAAGTCATGAGTGTTTTGGCAATACAGTTACACAGCACTCTAAATGATGTTGACAAAAACAATCTGATAACCAAGAATATACAGTATATTAATGTTATAGAGCTGTTAGGTGTAGATGTCTATTATTTTATTAAATCATGTCTCAGCTCTTTGGTGCTGATTTGCTGATACAATCTACTGAAATGCTCTGGGCATTACAGTTAGACTGTGTGGCTGCTTTGCATGAAAACACTGTAGATTTCCTGTTTGAAACCACAAAGACAAAGAGAGCAGAGGGTCCTGCTGACGTACATGACTGGAGTATATTGAGAGTAAATCTTTTGACTGCCAACCACACAGAGGCTAAAAAAAAGATTCTTATATCTCTGGGTTTGTGATGTACAATAAACACATTTACAGTTTGGGTAAGCTTTGGGTGAACTCTCACTATCTGACAAATGGGAAATTACATGTTGGTAGGTCTTGTTGCCATCTTGCCATGAGAAGGCCCAACGTGTTGTTTCTGAGGCTGTAACCATGTGGGGAATGAGTCACGTCCGCATCCGACAAGCTTGATGTTTGCAATACCTTTCTGACTGTGTCCCTCCGACCAGTAACATTTGTAGCACAGTGAGATGGCGAACTACCTTAGTGTGGCAGAGCTTTATCTGCTTTTAAATTAGCAAGTAACCACAAACATGGACCAAATAACGTTAAAGTTCACTGCCTTGTTTGTCAAGTAAGGAAAAAGACAGATAGAGAAAAATCACAACTTAAAAATACATTATAGGTTGATAGGCAGACTGAGAGAGTCATGTCCTCTATAAGTGCAGCCAGGTTACTGCTTCACACTGAAGTACACACATTCAGTCAAAGTGTCATCCCTCTGTCTTCTTGACCTGCTGACCTTGTTCTCCCCTAAAGCAGTGTAATGTAGGTTGTCTGCATCTCTGTAACTCTGAAAATATAGTATGAAGCAATCACCACATTAGTATACATCCTGTGTCTTATTATGTCTTATTTTAGGATGATTGTACTGAATTGTGTCCATCCCCTGTACATGTTGTCATGCTGTAATATACAGTATATTGTTGTTGTAGTAGTACAACTCTAAGAACACTCACCTCTGGATCTGGAGTCGAGTCCACTGGAGATCTTTCTTGAGACTCTTGAGTTGTGAAAAAAGAATAAAAGCTTTTAAAATGCACTAAGCTGGTGCTCAAACATGATGGAAAATGAACCATTGCACCATGATAGATATAAATCAATCATAAGTTTCTAACTTATGGCCTCTTTAGTTAATATTCTTGTTGACTGGCTCAGTTTCCTATGAATTGATAAATAAAAACTTGAAGTTCTAGTTGATAAACCATGAAAATATGTTCCTACAGTATGTGGAAGTAATCACTGTGGTGGAATATGTTAACACTCTTGTCTTGATTTGATTGACTTGTTGTTCTTATCAACTTCCAATAGCTGTGCCTCCAATATTAAGTGCATGAATACAAACTATCAACAGTAATAAATAACAGTTGGCCTACCTGTACGTTGGCAGCAGTTTTTGTTCATTGTATATGCTGCATATGCCAGGAAAACAATCAGGATGGTGGAGAATGTCAAAGCTCCAAACAAGAAGTAGACCAAGACAAAGTCCACTTCATCTGCAGATTCAGATGATAGGAGACATTACAGAGCTGTAGGAATATTGAGTAGGTAGAAATCATAACCACATATGAAACCACAGCTAGAAAGTTACTTACTGCCAAGGTCCATCTTGGTCCCGTTTCCAAACACTATCTGTCCACATGAGGCGGCAGCACAGTAGTAGGTCTACATTAACTTGTTATCTGGGGATGTTTATTGCGTTACCTGTTCTTACTCAAGCACACATGGCACAGTCATGGCCACCATTTGGTTGATATAAGAGTGAATGTAATGCCTGTGTGTTGGCACAACTCTGGCAGGCAGAAATACCTGATTTCTATGGCTGGACATGATGAAAAGCTGGTGTACATTAACTGGTTTTGATAAAACACTGACAATATTGGATGCCTCTAACCAAATGCGTTTAACCAAATAGTAACTAATGAGCTACTAGTTACTATTTTTTTAGTTTTGGACATTTGAAATGTTTTAGTTTTAGTTCTCTAATATAACACAATATGAAAATTGGTTACAGAGCATCAGTAAAATAACTTTTTAATCAAGTCTGGGCATTAGAGTTATACTGTGTGGCGGCTGTGCATGAAAACACTGCAGAGACTTCCTGTTTAAAACCACAAAGAGAGCAGAGGGTCCTACTGAAGTACATGAAGTACATTGAGAGTGAATCTTTCAACTGCCGACCACACAGAAGCTAAAAAAAGATCCTCACATCTCTGGGTTTGTGATGTGCAATCTGCTAATTTACTGTAAACAACTTGTGAAGAACAACAGGCAGTGTCAGTGCAAGAGTGTGTTCAGAATACACATATTGATGAGTATTGTCGCCAAACTGCTGTGAGAGGGCTGGTTCTGATGTTTCTGAACGTGCTACCACACCTGAGAGGAGTCTCGTCTGTACCAGACACACAGGATGTTAGCACAACAAGCTGGATGTGTCCCTCTGACTCTGAAATAGTGTTTCTGTCATATGATGATGGTTTTGCTTTGTAAAACATTGTGACATCATGCCTTTAACAGTGCAGCACTTAGAGACTGATACAGATGGCACAGTACTGACTTTGTTTTAATGTTCATTTTCCAGGCTTGCAAACTCTCTCCGAATATCTGACTCCACAAACACCACAGAGATGTGTTGTGTGTGGTCGTGTGTTTGTACATTGTGAAATGCAGGTATAGTGAGAGTGGAAATATCGCACCTTTGACAAACAGATCACATCAAAGAACCCTGGCTCAACTGTAACTGAAAGAAAGTGTTTATTTGGTTATATTATATTCAGTTCATTCTTCTAGTCACAGAGACACAAAGTACAAATGAAACATGTTCAGCTCTACTGTCTCACACCGGAGTAAACACATTCAGTCCAAGTGTCGTCCCTCTGTCGTCTTGACCTGCTGACCTTGTTCTCCCTTAAAGCAGCGTAATGGAGGTTATCTGCATCTTGGTAGCCCTGGTAATAAAATAAATAAAACAGTGTTTGTCTCATTATTGATATAGACAAACATTGAAAAAAGTATCAGCAACTTCTGTTCACTGTCATGCAAATCAATACAACTTCCTGCAAAAATAACTTCCTTTGGGAAGCTTAAAATGTAATCCAGTACAACAACAACAAATGAAGTCTCCCACAGTTACCATTGGAAGCTGTTTTACAATGTACAATCAACCTTTACAAGGGTATGTAGCACTTACTGCACTATTTTTAATTGGTTAACAAATGTTGCTCTTCTTGTATTGTATTATGTTTCCCCTGTGCTCTGTTTTCATTCTGTAAAATATGTTACAGTGACATTAGAGCACTTAAATACCTACCTCTGCATTTGGAGCCGCGGCAGCTGATGGTCTTGCTTGCGAGTCTAGTCATGAAAAAAACAACAAAATTGTTTTTCAAAATTCCTTTTTAACTTAGTTTGATCATTTATACTGAAAGTAATGAACCAGTTCTTCTGATTTATCGATCACTGAAATGTGACAGACACGAAACTGCAGGGCGAGGCGGCGCTTAAATAAAAGCCAGATTTGAGTATGAATATTAAATTTACATCAATTTATTTAGAATACTGTTTTCATTTCAGAGCCTTATTTAAAAATATCGTTCTTGACTGGCTCATTTTTCCAGGATTTTTTGACTATAAATCTGAAGCAGAAGTGAACAGTTCAACACTGATGATGTTTGCAGCTGATGAAACATAAAATAAAAAATACACAGTATATTCTCATGGTATGTGCATGTTCTTCAATGTACAAATGAACATGTTAAAATCTAAATCTTTGCTAATGTCCACCTTGCTGCCCTTCAATATCATGTACATTACACACTCCAAATATAAGGAACTGCAGTTTAGCCTACCTGTGCATTGGCAGCTGTTTGTCTTGAACATTGTATATACTGTGTAAGCCAGGAAAACAACCAGGATGGTGGTGAGTGCCAAAGCTCCACTCAAGATATACACCAAGACAAGAGAGTCTTCCTCATCTGCAGATCCAAACATTAGGAGACATTACAGAGTTTTCTTTCTTTGTTCATCAAATTTGATTATAAAGTTTCCTCCACTACTTAACAAATGAGGCCACCTTTGCTACAAAGTTACTTACGCTCAAAATCCAATGTGGTCCCGTTTCCAAACAGTATCTGTCCACATGAGGCGACAGCACAGTAGTAGGTCCCAGCATGAGAAAGATTCAGACTCTTCATTGGTAAGTTGTAGACACAGGTGTGTGTTTGTGTGTTGTTGTTCCTCTCACACTGATCATTCCTGCCTCCATGTTTGTAAATGATTCCTGGATGAGATTCTTGAGAGTTTTTGAACCAGTAAACACTGTGTTCTCCATCATCACAGGTCCCAGTGTGTACTGTACAGTTCAGAGTCACAGAGCCTCCTGGCTGGATGCTCTCAGATGCCGACTGATGGACCAAAGCTTGGATGTTTGAACCTGAATCCTTTACACCGACAATAATGCTCTCTAAAAATTCATACACATATGAATAGCCAGCTACGCAGAAGTAAGTAGCTGAGTCTGAAATTTGCACATCTGAGATCTTCATGTGATTTTTACCAGGGCTAGTTTCCAGTCCTAAGCGTGGATGGTTCTTAAATTCACCTTGAAAAGTGCCATTTGGATCATGTTTATAGAATTTAGACATCAGCTTTGGCTTCTGTCCCAGAGTTTGTTTATACCAGTAAAACATCACTGCAACATTATCTTTATAAAAACATTCCAAAGTCACGTCTTCACCAACATTAACTGATTCAAAGTGTAAAGATGATGATGTATTCAGAGATGTAATAGGAGCTGAAGAGAAAATGGAGACCAAGCAAATACACAGTTAACTTTACACCATGACAGGGAGCATATTGTAACATACATAATATATGACAGAACAAATAAAAAATATCGATATATAAAGGAAACCAAATGTAAAAGATGCAGCTTACCAATTCTCTCCAAGAGCAGACATGTCACATACAAAGCAAAAACTGGAGATGTCATTTTGTTGTAACCACTGTGATCATTGGAGAGAATCTCTATACATCCTCTACTTTTCAGAGGAACAAGGCTGTGTTTGATTGGCCAATCAGAAAAGACTCTGTTAAAGTAACATTGATCGCTTGTTCAGTGCCTCCTACAGTGTTCATGTTTGGTTTAGAAGGGACTGCTTCCAAGAGGGCAGAGTTGCGAGTTCAGTTTTTTACACACGACTGTGATGATCATCTTCCAAACTTAATGTGGTTGAATATGCATGAATGTACATGAGAAAACTACGGGATCATCTGCTGTATAAATGAAGGAGCCTTCTTACTTTTAGCTTAGTTTTTTCAGTCTTAAGATAAGACTGTATAAAACTGGTTGTGGCAACTCTGACCATTAACACCGCTCTTCTTGACCTTTCTCCCATCACTGTTCGGTATTTGCAGACCTGCTGTTTCTTATTGATTTCATAGGACAGATATAATATGTGTGTTTTCTCCCTGACACCAAGTTGATAAATTTAAACTTAAAACTGTGTTTTTATTCATTGGTTAGAATCTGTGATGTTACAAAATACACATTTTAGCAATAATGGAAAGGTTGAAAATAAGATTTAAAATTGACCTCTGACCTCCTTATAGTAGCCTGTTTATAATATTCTTTCTTATGGACATTTTTAGTGATGATATAGATGAAGTTGTGCTTATTTGTGTTGAGTCGTATTCATAATGTGCTGCAAGACATGTAGTAAAATGCCGGTTTGGTTGTGTGAACAGTAAGAAAGTTGATCTCCTTCATTATGCACATTATGCTTCTAATGCTGACAGCAGCAGAAAATATTTCATTAAATAAAAAAATACTGTGATATTATATGGCAGCCATATTGCCCACCACTGATGTAAAAAGTAGTGAAGGAACCACTGGAAATGTTCCTGTATGTTCTGTGCAATGTGACTTTATCCACTACTTCAACTTCTTTAACCAGAAAAACCTCATGTAGTTCGACTTGTGGACCTGCATAATATGTCAATTTCTTCAAAAAGTTGCAAAATCGGATGTTTCCTAAAAAGCAAAGCTTTGGGTCAAGTTTGGGCCTGAGTTTTACTGAAATAGTGAAACTGTGCAACGGTTATGGATGATTGAAACTTTTTGTTTGTTATTTATAGAAGAAGAAAACAGACTGAAATGAAAGCTTCACTCAGAGTACTCTTCTGTAAATACATCTCAATACTTTGAGTGGAAAGTATGTAAAAATCCTTTCAGTCATTTGTTTTCTGCACCTTGGACATGATACTTGTTTCACAGTCCCATGAGATTGGGCTTGCTGAGGTGTAAGACGCTGTGACCTGAATGCTACAGGCCACTCTTCCTGTTTTAAAGCTAGGGACTTGTGTTTCCACCAATGGAAACTTATTCTCTGTACTTCACACCAACTTCACCGCAAGAGTGAAAGGTAAATGGTGAGAGCCGGCTAGATAAAAAGGTGCAATCTCTGTTGACATTTCTGGTAGAAGAAGGTATTAATAGAACACAGGGGATTTTCATGAGCCTGCTTTGTCTAAATCTGCCTCCATATTGTTTCTACGAAGAGGTTTCTCTGTGTGACTGAGGAACACTTTCAGAATGTATTTTATCCAAAAACACTGCAAACACATTTTGCTAAAATGTTTTATTTTCTTTTTTTCCATATTATTTACATTTATTCTTGTGAATTGTTGACAAGCAAAGTTCTACTTCACTCTTTTCTACTCTTTATTTTAGAGTACACACAAACACTCTCCACATTGTCCTCTCGGCGGTGTCGTTCACTGTTCCTGTTCAGACTCAGAGCAGCATAATGGAGACTGTTTGCATCTTGGCTCTGGTAATGACGAATAAAAAATAGGAAAAAATGAAAGAAATATAAGTGGAACAAATATGATGCTTAATTCTATAGGACTGAATTTGGCTTTTCATTATACATTCATTTCACCTACCGCAGCGTCAGAGGCTGCAGAACATGTCAGATGAGAAACAGTTCCTGCAAATCAGAATAGAGGAATGATCAAGCCAGGTCAACACGGCAACATTTTGAAAACCTTGATTCTGAAAATCTTACCATGGCAGACAGAGCACAGGTTTTTCTTCAACTTGTGCACAATGAAAACCAAGACAAGGAGCACAATAATGAAAACTGCCAATGCCACACTCAGACAATACACCAGGAGAATGGAGTCTTTAGTCGAGACTCCTAACATGCAATCAAGAGAAGAGATATATCAAATCCCATTTCACATACAAGAGTTCATTCATGACTTCTTCAAAATGAAAAAAAACAATGTTATGCAACATCAGCTGCCACCACATACCCGCAATCTTGATTTCTGTTCCATTTCCAAAAACAATCTCCCCACAGGAGGACAGAGCACAGTAGTAGATCCCAGCATCAGAGGAGCTCACAGACTTTATAGAAAGGTTTAAAGTGCAACTTTTTGTGACAGACTCTTCATTTGAGATGTTCTTGCATTGTCCTGTTCTGGGGTATATGACTGCAGGCTGAGACGCACCATGTCTGAACCAGTAGAAGCTCTGCTCCCCTACACATGGTTCGGCGTGTACTGTGCAGCTCAAATTTACAGAGTCTCCTGACTGAAATGGCTGTAATGATGGCTGATGGACAGCAGCCTGGATGTTGGACAGTGATGTTTTGACATGAAGGAAAGCTCCTTGTCCAAATTCAATTGCGTTGAATTCTAAAATCCCACAGTAATATGTTGCTGAATCTGACAGGTGAAGGTCTGTGATTATAAGATGATTGATACTTTCTCCACCTTTTGCAAGAACTTGAAACCTCTCCCTAAACTCGGGGGAGATCTCTGCTTCTGTCCCATGCTTCATCCGTGATGATATGAGCTGAGGTTTACCTCCCAATGTTTGCTGGTACCAGAAGATAAAAGTTACAGAATCATCCTGACAGACGCATTGCAAAGTAACATTTCCCCCAACTTTGGCTGTTTTGACACCACTATCCTGAGTTATACTTGAGATCTTGTGAACAGCTGGTACCTGACCTGCATAAGAAACAAAATATATGTATACTTTCAAAACCACAAAATCCCTCAAAATTATATTCCTACAAGTAGAAATGGTGAGAAAATGTGTAAAATACTCACATAATTGACTGAGAAATGCAAGTAGAATGCAAAGTGGCATCATCTCTGAAGCTCTGCAGTCTGTGTGCTGTGTTTTGACGAATGCACCCAACTCTTATAGGAGACAAAGGCTGTTTGTGATTGGCTAAGGTGACTGGTTTGGTCTAGAGTCAGAATTGCGATTTGTTCTTTTCCAAAAGATCAATGTGATCAGGTGACCAGAGGTGTAATTGGTGCTGGTCGAGTCTGTTTGGTTATATTCTTGTTGCTGTACACTGGAGGACAACAAGTGTGACAACATGCTTGTATAACATGAAAAGGAAATTCTCTCAAGTCCATTTTTGAATGGAGGCGTGGAGGTTGATATTTTCAAAATATGCAATGTGCTTAGAGTTGATTTATTTCCATTTGGAAAAACATGCTGTATTCTTCAGTCATGACACAGGTTTGTTCTGTTTGTTAGATTTAGGTGTGTATATATGATTATTTATAGGATTACTAAAAACTATAAACTCAATGTGCTTAAAAACAAAAGCAAAAAAAGTAAAGCTCATGCATGACAAAAACACATAACATTACATTAACATTACATATATAACACATATAAGATAAAACATAAAAAAAGGGAGGGAGTGTGTGGGCAGAAGGCAGAAATAAACCAGTTCAAGTAATGTAATCCAGTAAAGTAATTTAAAGTTAATGTTGATAACTTACAGTTAATTACATATGTCTTTACAAGTCGGTGATGCCTCTCAGGTCAGATGTGGCATTTGTCCCAGGACTTAGTCCTTAGTCCTAGTCCCTTGTCCCTAGTCTCTAGTCCTTATACATTCCCATAACCCTTTATTGGAATGGGACAACACCCACTGACTTGTTCACATCAACATCAGAAGTTGTCTGTTCAGATGAAACCACATGTAAAGAATGAGTGACACCAATGTTTTCAAGGGCCATTGTTTTTGTTCTTCTTTTGGTGTTTTTTAATGGCAGACCGCATTAATTTGATGTTTCATTACTGCCAGTGGTGGAGGAAGTATTCAGATCCTTTACTTCCTAAAGTTCCAATACAGCAACGTAAAACAACTCCATTACAAGTAAAAGTTCAGCGTGAAAAATCTTATTTAAATAAAAGTCCATAAATATTATCAGCAAAGTATAGTTAAAGTATCACAGTAAAAGTAGTGGTTTGGTCCCTCTGACTGATATATTGTTATATATGACATCATTATATTATTAATACTGAAGCATCAGTGTGTAATTAGCATGTTACTGTTGTAGCTGCTGGAGGTGGAGCTAGTTTGAACTACAGTTAGTTTAGTCCAGTGGTTCATACAGTGGTTCCACAGTACTTTAGTACTTTCCACCACTGATTACTGCCTTCTGCTGATCAAATTGACCTTATCTATTTGAGGCATTATATTATATATAATGGTTATCCCTCAATGCCAAGTGCAGCATTCAAAAAATCTCTGTAAGTAGAAAGAGGAAGAAGGTTAAGATAAAAAAAGGGAAGAAATGGAAGAGAGCACCACACTCTGAGATGGCCTCATTTCCATTCCTATTCTATTACACATAGCTATATGTAGGCATATCACATTCTCTGTTGATGGGTTTCGCAATGTTCCCTCAAAAACACAAACACGAAAAATGTCAACCTCATGTTAGCAATAGAGGAAGAGTCAGGGGATCACCAAAGTCAATGGGCTTCATCTTCTGAGGACCATGAATGTTTGTACAACATTTCATGGCCATCCAAAGACCAAGGTGGTGGACCAACTAAGCCAACATTGCCATCCTTAGAGCCAAACTGCTAGCATGATTAAAAACATAACTATACTCATAATAAATGAGTTCCTGTTGTGGAAAGTAAACAGCTAACACTGATAACTTTTATTATGCTAGTAACAAAACTGTCTGAGATAGCTGGTTTTACTATTTGTAACAGGAGATAAAGTGGACAATTTTATCTTTTATCATACCTATGACAAATCACATACAGACAGGTGACAAATTAACAGAAAAACCGGTACAGGCCTGAATGCTTGACCCCTACAATGAGGGGATCCGGTGGCTCTGCTGTGCTTTGAGGGGCATTTTGCTTGAAAAATGGTGTTCATCCCTCCAGAAGACTTCCAGAGACTTATAAAATCAATGCCAAGGCTGAGGAACACCATTCTTCAAAAAGATATTCCTTCATTTGGTGTTTTGATGATGGTGGTAGAGAGCGCTGTCTAACACGTCAGTCCAAAATTTCATATAGTTGTTCAATTGAGTTGAGATCCGGTGACGACGAAGGCCATAGCATATGATTCACATCATTTTCATACTCATCAAACCATTAAATGACCCCTCATGCCCTATGAATTGGGGCAGTTTCATCCTGGAAGAGACCACTCCCATCAGGATAGAAGTTTCATCATAGGATAAAGGTGATGACTCAACACCTTTGTATTGATTTGCAGTGACCCTTCCCTCTAAGGGAACAAGTGGACCCAAACCATGCCAGCAAAATGCCCCCCAAAGCATAACAGAGCCACCAGATCCCCTCACTGTAGGCGTCAAGCATTCAGGCCTGTACCAGTTTTTCCTTTAACTTGTAACTCGTCTGTATGTTTTCTAACCATTTCTTAAAACATACTGTAGTGTTAAGACTGATGAATGTGTTTTTGCTGCCCATACAGCTGTTGGTTTTTGTTACTTCATTATTTCATGAAGCTTGGATCTATTTTTGTCAGAATTACATCATTTTGGCATGGTAATTCAGTTGGAAGTAAGATTTGTTTCAAAATGATGCCCAGGTATAGTGGTGCATTCAAGTGCAGGCTTTGGAAAGGGGGTGGTAGTAATTTAAAGTAGCACATGACCTAAAACATACAAAAATCCAGGTACTGTCCTCTAAACATTAGCTGCTACAGAGGGCTGAATGGACTCAGGGTACTTGACTGTAACACGTGGTTAAAAGATTTCACTGCTCATGTACACTTGTGTGTCTATACTGTACAATTGTGTAGGAGCTTGTGTTTCTGTTGAAGTGAGAAAGAAATGGTCTGGTTGTTGTCAGATATCTGCATCTGTTCTCACGCCTTAAGTACAATTTAGTATTTTTGTCTAATTCCCTCAGCCTCGCCCTGAAAGATGTAACAGCACTGTCAACTCATGCAGAAGACCTTTGCCTAGCAGAAGCAGGCTGCTGTGTGTGACTCAAACATGTCTTTTGATCTTTGTGGTCTGTACGTACATGCTTTAACAAAGCTGTGGTGAAAGAAGAAGGTTGTTTACTCAGTAGAGATGAGCCATTACTGACCGACACTCTT
Source organism: Thunnus thynnus (assembly GCF_963924715.1). NCBI lineage: Eukaryota > Metazoa > Chordata > Actinopteri > Scombriformes > Scombridae > Thunnus > Thunnus thynnus. The sequence continues at coordinate 6,317,627 of NC_089538.1, forward strand.
CTAACTTGAGCTCATACTTCCCGAGAAGTGACAGTAGGACGGCCTAATCTTCAGTGTTTCTCAGATGAGTCAAAGCTAAACTGAAACAACAAACCATACACCCAACAATGAAGAAATTAAACGGTGCTTTAAAGAAAAGCAAAAAAGGTAGAGATGGATCACTGAGAGTAAATGTTAACTGTGATTTCAGTGTGTTAAGCATGTAGCTGTTTGCCAAGCACAACTCTGCACTGTGTTATGTCTTCAATGTTATTTCAATGTCATTTGGAGCTAAGTGCTCACTACTGACGTTTTTGAGCTGCACTTCTGAAAAAAGGGTGTTTGGAGGACTCTTTTACTTTAGTTTGGTACTTTGCTTTTTTATTTTGGTTTACTTTAAGTTTGACTTTCTTCAGTTGATGCTCTTATTATTAGTCAGCTCAGCTTTCATTATACAACCAGCTCCTCCTTTATTTATTCAAAACAAATACCTTTGACCTGCAGAGTCTCCTTCCTCCACGGAGCCACACAGAGTTGCTGCATGCATGGTTGCAACCTTGACAAGTATAGACAATGTGGAAGCTACAGTATCATTATGAGCTTATTTTGTGAAATGACTTAGGAGGCAGTTCATAGAACTTGTGTGTATCCTTGTCTAGTCTAATAAATGTCAAACACATTTCATTCCACATCAAAAATTTGAAAGCCAATTTTTTAAATATTTTGAATGCATGCATTGTTTACATGTTTGCGTGCCAACACTCTTCTTATTCCTTGCCTTTGTTGGCACATACATTTCTAGACGTGTTATTGCTGCCAACTGATGATCAGTGGATTAGTGTGAAATTGACAGCAGGATGTGAGTTGCACCACTCTCATGGGTACATGTACGTCCTTGTGTGGATGCACAATACAAACTAAACAAGGACCAACTGCTAAAAACTTTAGAACAAAACACTATCACATAATTGTGTTTTTGTGTGTGGTTTGTGTGTTTTCTACAGTATGCTTGAACATTCCACATCCAAACCACAACTGAAGACTCTTTATCACAGAAGTATATGCTATTATATACAATTTTTATAGAAGCTATTTTGAGGTGGAGTCTTTTATCGATAAATATTTTAAAAAGCCACTCCCTATTGAAGTTCTACTTCCAACTTCATCAAACTTTATTTGAACTTTAAATTGGCCACCAAATATAAACATTATTTTTTTCAGTCAACTTTTGGAAACCAGTTGCATATTTTGGGAGATCATATTTAGGGGCGGCTATGGCTCAGGAGGTAGAGTGGGTCGTCCACGGAAGATCAGCGGTTTGATTCCTGGCTCCTCCAGTCTGCATGTTGAAGTGTCCTTGGGCAAGATACTGAAACCCAAAGTTGCTCCTGATGGCTGTGCAGTGTATGAATGATTTGAATCCCTCTGATGGGCAGGTTGAGACATGGTAGCCCCTGTACCCATTCAGCGTATGAATGGGTGAATGTGACTTGTAGTGTAAAAGCGCTTTGATTTGTCGGAAGACTAGAATGGCGCTATACAAGTACAGCCCATTTACATTTTAGATTTTATGCTGTTTACGAGACTTTATAACAGGAGTCAGTGGAGGCAGAGAAACCTCACTGCTGTTGTGGTTTTCTACACCAGAAATGATCTTTTACATCTCATCTCACTATTTTTATGACTCAGTCAAAAATTGCAAGACAGGAAGGCTCTGCAGCAGTTGATTAAAACCATCATTGGTACCCATCTACCAAGCATCATTGATATTGGTGAGGTGAGGAGCCTACATAGAGCCCAATGGATTTTAAAAGACAATACCCACATCAACCACAGCCTATTCACCTTGCTGCCATCTGGTAAAAGATACAGAAGTATCTGCTGTCATACCACCAGACTACAGAGAATCTTCTTTCCTCAGGCTCTGAGACTCCTCAATTCATCCTCTGCACTACAACATAAAAAATAGTTTTCATTGTTATTTGTTGGTCCATTTTTTGTGGTTTTTGTTTTTGTGAGTGGCATTGAGGGGCTACAGACTACATTTTGTTGTGCAACCTTGTGTTGTAAAATGATACTAAAAAAGATCTTGAATCTTGAATTTGTTTTCTGTAGTCAAGTTGTTTCTCATAACTGGTGAAAATAGGTCAGAAACTGTTAGGTGCCTACCAGGCCACCAGCTTGGTCAGCCCATGTTTCTTGTGGCAATGTTGTATTTTCCACTGCACTGTTGGCATTATTAAGTGAATTCAGGTCTGTTAGAGGCAAATATACTTCCTCTGTACTTCTGCACTGTATAACACGAAGATCAAATACCTTTTAGTGGCTTGTGTTGCAATCGGAAGCATTTTGCTATTTGCACACTGCAAATGACACTAAGTTAGAGAGTTGCTTTGTTCAAGTTTGCATTATTGTTCTTTAATATGTTTCTCTTAACATTTATAAAGATATATATTTCAAAAACAGGAACAAAAGCCATGTGGTTACAGAGTAGAGAGAAAGCAAAGACAGGCCTCCAGTGACCTTGTCACAGAGCTCCTCCTCCTCCTTACTTTATAACTGGTGTGACAGCTTCAAGTCAGCAGTGTGACTAATGTGGATGGATTGTTATCATTGCTGTATTGTTTAGATGAAGTTAAAAGTGTGACTTTGTGTATTGGTTTTTAACCCAACAGACATTAAAGTGTAAAAATATACATCAGAATCAGCAGTGAAAGAACAGAGGCGTTGTAGTGAAGCGACTGGAACAAACAAACAAGAAACAGCATCACAAATGAAACCACATAGACATCCTGTTAGGAGGGCGGGGGTGGGGGGCGAGAAAACCACTTGGGTAGAACAGTGTGAGAGCTTGACCAGAGCGGGAATTCAGAAGCGAGACTTTTTTTTTCTTTTTCTCATCAGTCACTCGGCTGTTACCGCTTGAAAACAGCTCACTGACTTGATGAGAGTTTGAGAGGAAGAGAGAAACAGCAAACCTTTAAGTTTGAACAAAACATCCACCAAACCATACAAATATGTGATCATGAGTTTTTATCATCTGAGTATGGCACCACTTTTTATTTCTAAGCATCAAAAAAGTGATCAAGTCAAAATAGAATTTAAAGAAAGTTTTGGCATATCCATTTGTATCAATCTATTCGCTGCATCCAAGACACCGGAGCATTCTGAACGAAGGGTAAAAGCAAGCTTTTTATGTCAGGCGACCACAACTAAACCTCCAGACACATCCCCCCGTGGGCGGATGGCTACAGTATTTTAAGAGCAAACAGGACACACCTTGCAAGTGTCTGTCTCTGAAATGTTCAAATGCAGTTCAGCCTCTCTCTGCGGTGAATTCACTCAGAAAAGATATTTGACATCACGTCTTTCCAGTTTTAGCTATCTGGTGGTCACAACAGTCTGTGTGTTACGTAATCAGTTATATCTATTTTAAAAAAGCATCATGATGGAATATGAATTGACATCCTGTATACTGACATATGGAGGTGGACTGTTGCTCCCTACTGACGGAGAGCTTAACTGCACACAACTGTTGACATTGACTTCATCCACAACCAAAGATGTACAATAGAAGACGGCACAGTAATGTCACACAAAACCATTGTAGCTTATATAGTGCATTAATTGTAAATGCTCTTTTTTTAGATATCGTGTATTTATTTATCATTGTATTTTATTGTTCTATGGACTCCCAAGTTATTGTAATCAATAAGAAAAACATGTTTAAACTATACATTTAGTCATGAGAAATAAAAAAGAACTGGATGATTTAAATATATATATCTCAATATCTGTGGTTCTTTGCTTTTATCATCAATTGGAGGTCATCATATATCAAACATAATTGATTTCACTGAGTTAGATGTAAAATGTAGAAACCACCTATTTTTTTTATTATTAGAATAAACATTTAATGGTGCAGTGAAGCATATGCATGATTTAAGATGATCAAAACCAGAGAGAGAGCAGCAGCAGTGCAGGTTTTGGAAGGTTTGGTTTGATTGAACAGTAAACATCAGTCCAGGTCTGACACTCTCAGTCCAGAGTAAATCATCTCCTTCTCTGTGCTCCTCTGTCTCCTGCTCTTGCGTTGCCTTTTTTTGAAGTCCAGGGCCATGTACTGCAAAGCACCAGATTCCTCATTCTGTTGGAAATAAGAAGACTAAATAATTATCATGGGATGCAAAACTTAAAAATTACACTGCAGTAACTTTGCAGTGCAAGATATGAATGTGTAGACCTAAATTTTATTTAAGAAAAGGTAGTGGCAAACACAAAAGTTTTAAGGCCTTGAACTAAAAGAACTGAGAGGTGGAGCAGACCTCATGTTTTCTGGGAGTTTGTTCGGGATATGGGGTGCAATGAAAACTTAATGCTGCTTCTCCATGTTTAGTATAGACTTTGAGAACCTTTGAGAAAGGAAACCTGTCCCTGATGATGTGAGAGATCTGGACGGTTCATATTGTAGCAGTATAGAGAACCAGCTACTGCTGACTTTAGCCCTCCAAGTCTTGATGCTACATCCTGATGGTGCTGTTGAGGCTGACACAACAACCACCATGGGTGATTTAGGAGAAGATGGGCTGTTACACCATATGGAGAGAAAAAGAAAGCCGGTCTGAAAAGGGTAAAGAAATCTTCACTCTACGGAATACAGATCAAATAAAAAGAAATCAATATTATGTTTCCTCTCTGGTTGACGTTGTGGAGTTCCTGGTTGCCAATCAGTTTCCATTGAGGGGTAAAGTTGAGGCATTTGACAATACGGAGGATGGAGGAAGTGGATTATTCGTGTCTTTGCTGGATTTTAACATTGGGAAGGACCTCCAGCTCACAGAAATTGTAAAAACTGTCCCAAAGATGCTGTCATGGGCAACATTGTCACAGAGGCAATTGTGAAGGCGATCGGGGAATTGTGTTACATTCTTAAAGTTGATGGAACCAGATATTGTACTGGAATGGAAAATGTTTCTATTATTATTCACTTCTTCAATGAAGACATGCTGGCAATAACAGAGTGACTGCTGGTGATGACAACTAGTGAATTGGGTGATGCTCATACACTTACCAATGTCATCTGTTCTGAGCATACCAATGTAGGCCTGACCATGTGTAAAGGTGTTACCGGTGTTACACTATGTTTGGGCAAACACTGATTACATTACTTGTCCACTGCCTCCACAGGAAATTTATTTTTTTTATAGAAATATAACCCATGTAGTTAATTTTTGCATATCAGTACCGCGTTCATAAAAAAACCCTCTCATTTGTAAAATACTAAGCATGTTAACAATACTTAGTCAGATGACGGACACCACAATTATACAATGAAAGTGAGTACTCTGTGAGTCTGTTCCTCTCAGAATAACATGGAGTACAGGGCCATGCCCACTGTTTTGCTTGCCCTGAAACTTTCACCGACATTAGGTGCCTCCACCTCCATGTACGAGAACTCATTCTCAGTACTTAAGAACATTTTTACTGTTTTTACTTATGTGTTATCGTTGTGTTATTATTATCTCAGGTGTGTTTTGAGTAAAACATTTCAGTCAATGCAAAATGTGCTTGTCTTTGCCTTTATTTACACCCAAGTGATTTCTCCTTGTGTTTTTGTCAGATTATTAGGAAAACAAAGAGAATGGATTTTTGTGATTTGGTTTCACTTTCACTATACACGACTACATGGCCACTTGCCATTAATTGGCCCCCTACTGCTCCGCTAAATGGCTGGGATGATAAAGTAGTAAGTGAGTAAGGCAACTAGCCTGTGGTTGGCCGGGCTCAGTAAGGCAGTCTGAGGATATGGCACGGCAGGGCATACATTTGTTCGGCCCTGCTTACTGTACACCTAGAGTCCAGTAGAGGGCGGAGCCTGTGTGAGATAGAATGAAGGTTACGATATTGTAAACCTAGTTTTATAAGCACAGGCTTACATCTACTGATGGACCCCGACCACTCCCATGCTGTCCGCTGAAGTGGTTTTGGGTGGGACACATGTAATTGGTAGGAGCGTCCTGATTGGCCGGCTATGTACATGCAAATTTCAGTGAGCGATTGCGTGCATGTGATTGGAGAGGAGTATTACCCATAGTGGTGTAATGTAGGCCTATAGTATGACTATTCAGCTCAACCCAAACTGTAGTACATGACGCTTACAGAGTGATGTAGGGTTGTGTGGTTTGGTCAACATTTGATGAGCTTCAGAAATAGATGTCAGTTTATTGGGTGGGTAAGGTGTGTTCACTGCTCATAACCACAATTTTACACAAGATGTAATCACTTGATAATCACCTGACTCACACCTGATTGACAGCGTGAGTAATATACATTACTTTGGCAGAGTAGTGAATTATCATTAGTCACTGTACAGCAGTTTGACTACAAACATAAAGCTGTTATTGAAGATGTTTTCCTGCCTTAAAATTTCAAATGTTCTGCAGCAAGGAACAGGGTGCATTTCTGAATGTATTGTACTATACTTTCATAGTGTGTTTCAACCGCAATGCACAATTTTTCACATTCATATGTTGAGTTTGGTCACAGTTTAACAAAGTAAACACTTGTGTGTGGGCCTTTTTTTATCTGACATCTTTCCAGCATGGAAAGACACAAGCTGATACATGATGTGAATTTAGACGAACCAGTTAGATCTCTAAAAAGCTTTTAAAATATGACTTTAATAAATTATTTTGATGGAATATTATTTTTTCAAAAAAATCATTAGACCTTTGATAGGTATGGTTATAATGCAGAGAACTGAATGCCAGTCTTCCTGTTTATCACCACAATGGAAAATAACAAGCAGGGCATCAAAACATGTCCATATTTGTATGCAAACAGGCATTACTTGAGCTCAGACCACACTGCACTCTCTCTTCCTGTCAAACAACCAACATGACCTCAGTAACACTGAAGAACTCCATCTAAACTCTCTTTAATCTGACAATTATCAATGTCCTTACTGACCCCTCCTCAATCGAACACCAATCATATTCTTTTGCTTTTACATTGAGATTGAAGGCAGATTAAATAAATAAAGGAAAATAAACAATTGTGAGAAATAAAACTCAGTGCTAAGACTACAAATTTGCCACAAATATATCTTTATTACAAATTGGATTTTTTTGACATGGTGATAGTTGCTTCTCCCACCTGCCAGCTGTACAAAAATACAACAGTAGAGTGATATACTGGAACAAGTTATCAATTAACCTCTAAACTGCAGTTCCAGGTGCTTCCTGAGTCTATCTGGTGGCAGCATAAATCACATTTGGCTCCACTTCTCTCCCTGATGCAGGCCTTTGGATTCTTTTGGGCTTTGGATTGAAACTCAGTGCTGCGTAGTTCAGGTTATCAGAGCCCAGATTCTGCAAATTAAAATATTTACAATCACTCATCTGACATTTGTAAGGAAAAACTAAAAGAAATAACTGATAAATCACTTGAAGTGACTGTAACACTTTCTACATTTTAATACATAAAAGAAAATTTTCAAGTTAGATTCACCTCACACTGTGGTGTATTTTGCTCTTCATTAGGAGCTATACGAGAGACAACACATGTGATCAGTTAATTAATGACATTTATCATATTTCAAACAAAACAAAAATAGGACATGCAAAACCTCATATAAAAAGATACAGTAGCTCTCACAAGTACCTGTCTGAAGTTTCCTGATTTTGACAACCAAACCAATGATAATCATAACAAGGAGAACAGTCTGACCACCCAAGACCACACGCAGCAGCAGGTTTGTTATTCCATCAGACTTTTCTACAAGAAAGATTGAAAGAGCAGATTCTACTTCAGCTTTAGTGTTTTGGCACCCTGCTAACATTAAAACTCAATCTAGTTTCACCTTCAGTTGACTGACAGTTTGTGCAATAAAAGAAAATTGTAGGAGAATCTTACTTTTACACTCACTGTCCACGTCAACACTGAATTCATCGTGACCTTGAAATGAAACAAAGATTGATTTAAACTGGATGTTATTTTGAAACAATTGCTTTGTAATCATAATGCTGAAGTAATCACATATGTTGGATACAACGGTGAGAATTTAAATTTGCTATATACCAAAAAACTCAAGAGACAAGAAAACTGAAAACATTCTTACCTTGAAATTTTAAATCTATTACTTTAAGTACTGTACGTCCATCCATGTAAAATCCACAGAAATACAGCCCAGAGTCGGATAAATCCACTTGCGTGATTTTAAGAGAGACAGTAGAGACGTTGGAACTCATTTTGAATTTCCCATTTTGGAATCCATCACAGTATTCAGCATTGCCACCAGATCCGTACATAGAGGAGATACAGCTAATATTGGTTCTTTTGACAAGTCTGGACCAATATGTGTGAGTTGGAGTTCTGGAGATGTCGGAGCACTGCAGTGTGATTTCTTCACCAGGCCGGACCTCCACAGTCTGAGACTCAGAAACTGAGACAGTGATCCAGCCTGAAACACACAGAGACAACAGGAGATTTACTCCTCAGCTGATAAAGCAACAGGGACCTAAAGCCTTACACCTTAGATGTAGATGTTTAATATTTCAATGCCAGTACTTACTGAGGCTGCAGAGAAGTAAAGCTGTTATCAAGATAAAGCTCCTCATTGTGCACATGATCATCTTCCTGCAATGACACGCTATTCACTTTGTAGAGAGACTTTGTTGGAGAGGGGCGGGATGTTTTTAATACCGTTGCTCTCACTGGCCACATAAATTATCCAATCAAGAAGTGTTTAAGCAAAATCAAAGCCCCAAAGAGTGAATTATAATGATCATAATACAATATAAATGTATTCTTCAGGCTGTTATTTGAAAATGAAATCTAAAGTTATGATAATTGCCCATAAATCAACAACAATACAATAATGCATGAATAGTTAGCCTTCAATGGTAATCTTACAAAGAAACTATTTATAAACTTTGTTAACCTCCACACTGAAAAATGTCCCAAAGTAGTTGCCTTCAATATATGCACTTGTTGGTAAGAGTCTGAGTAGGTAAACTTGTTGTGTTTTCTCCTGAGTTTGTTTTCTTTTCACACAGAAAAAAATTAAAGCAAACCAAAATACATCGCTAATAACTATGTGAGAACCTTCTCTCCTCTCACTGGTCAGATGTGTCTGGGGCAGGAGCGAGACTGTAAACACAGGAAGACCTCTCCTGAAGATGGTCTTATCTGCCGATTTATCAAAAAGTCACAGTCCAATCTGCATGCAAAGTGCACCTAGTCACAAGAGCCTTTTAGCTCAAACTTTCTTGTAGTTAGGTCAGATCACATTCCCACCACAAAAAACTGTCCCAGAATTAATTTATGACCAGACTGAGACAACTTCCTCTAGTAGTAGTTTTGGTGCAGTTGTGTGTTCAGAACTGCACAAACAAGGTGGAAAATGAACCATAGTCTGATTGAACCAGACTCAACAACACTGGCCTTTAGTAGCCATTGTTCAAGGAAAAGTGACCCATGGACTCAACAGTGGGGACAGACTGACAGCTGAACTGATAAAGGGAAAATTAAAAGCCTTCAATGCATGAGGCCTAAACACGAAGGGCAAGGATGACTAGCTTTGATGTCAGCTTTCATTTATTATGGACTGTATTCTTTTGAAAAGCTTCTATGCAGATATCATGTTGCTTGCTTTACAGTGTAGTGTGGAAAAATCTATTAATTCCTATCCTTTACTCAAGTAAAAATAGTTATGTAAAAATGTGCTCAGATAAAAGTAAAAAGTAAGTCAGTTAAAATGTACTCTGAGTAGATGTTACTACATTACATGTTACATTTTTTAACTGGACCACCTTTAGGCTACCAAATACATTGCATTAAATGTAAATCCAACAAAAGTAGTGGAACAACATCACTTCACTGAGCCCTCGTGTCCAAATCAACAATAAAATCAATTTTTATAGACGGCACTTTGTAGCCTGTGCATACAACTGATTACCAATTAAAAATATATCACGGTCACTTAGCTTACTCGCCGGGTGGTGCAATAAATCATCGATTAATTAAGGTAAATGCAACATTTTTTTAAACTATGTTGAAGTACAATAATGCCAACCATACCCCATATTGATGTCATTCTTTATTTTATTGCATTATTCTGCGTTGTTTACTGTTCACAAACTGCTAGGCCCGGCCCAGGTGCAACCCCTGACTCTAGGCTGGTGAATGTACCCAGTCAACATGTATGCTTTCCAGAGTGTCAGCTGAGTACAGTGTCACCTCTCTGCTCTCCTGAGGCTGCTGACACACCAGCGATTGTCTTTTTTTCCATTCTCACATGGCTTATCAGGACTTTTTCATGTGATTTTGTGTTGATTCTGTAACGAATTCAACTTCAAATGTACAATACTTTAGGGAAAAAGCACTTAAGTAAAAGTAAAATCACAGATTTTTAAATATACTCAAAAAAGTACAGGTACACAAAAAAACAACTTTCTTCCAGTAACAACAGTAAATGTAATTCATTACTTCCACCTCTGGATCCCGGTAACCATGTACAGATAGTCTTAACATTGAGTCTAATTTCTCTTGTACCTCTCTTGGGAATGCATTGCCCACCCTTTTATAGATGGGATTCTAATGATTGGAACATTGGAATTGTATTGATAACATGAAATTCATTACAGTGAAGTTAAACATAGTTAAAAGAGTTTAATTCTAAATGCACTGAAAAAGCAAACACAATGCCAATGAAAACATGACATTTTCAAGAGCGGGATTTATATCGGCATCTTAGGCAATATCTTATTTTCTTGTAAAATGTATTGTTTAGAACAATTACATGCTAACTTACATTGTTTTTGGTTTATTTTAAGGCATTTTGCATTTGTCACCTCTGAGGATGACTATACGGAGAAGTCGTAGTGTGGCACAGAGTGACAGAGGGTCCTGGCAGCCATGTGAGAAGTGTAGTTCAGAGTTCATAAAATTTGTGGAAGAGAAGAAGAAGATGGACATTCTTTCCAGCATAAGTAAGTTTATATTGTTAGCCATTGCCATGAGGGTTATACCATCTAGTGGCAACTTTTAAACCATTAAATACACCTCACCAAGTGTAAGTCACAGAGCAACTTTATTTGGCAGATGGGCTCCTATGTTAAAGTTTGACCACATATCCATTAGAGAAAAAAAGTCTATGCAACCCAGCTCACTTTTTTTGCTTAATGTAACGTTACAGCCTTTATTTAAGTCAAGACGTGTGAGGAATATATTCTCCTAGTGGCTCATATAGTTTGTCCAATCTGTGAAGCATGTTCTTGAAGGCCGGTTTCTTTACTATCTAGAACCAAACTTGATCCAGTTACTAACATGGTTAAATATTCTGTGATTCTGTCTATAAGTGTTTACATTTATAGACAGAATGTCAGCTGTCCTGTTTATATTTTCTGGAATGGAATCAGCCACTCTGTGCTGCAGACTGTAGGCTATAAAATAAATATTGCGGGGTATTTGGTTCTCAGTTAATTCTTGAGATTGGTAGTTTCTTGTTTACTTGTTTGACGGAGATAGTCCTAAAAACAAATTTAACATTTTGCCTAGCGATACCGCACTCTGTGTCCATGTATATATTTTTGGTATGTTGCGAAAAGATCTAGAAATGCATAGGTGTTTATAACCTTTGGTATAGATGCTTTTGTTTTGTGAAATACTTAATATTTGAAATATCAAACCTTTCTACAATTAATCCTTTTTTAGGGGTTGAACCACAATATTTAAGAACAACTGTTTATAATATATAAAAGTGTAGATGTTTGTTGAAATACTGAATATTTGAAATCTCAAGCTGTTATCTAATGATTAATCAAGTTAAATAGCCTGAAAAGGGAAGTACGTCATTTTTGGTGTCAGAGTAAATTAAGTTTATGCAAACATGTTGGGAGAATTGTGAACAACTGCTTTAACAGTGAACTGACATTTGCACTGTGGTTTTGTTTTGATTTTGAATATCAAGTTAACACTGATGTTGCATGTTTAATGTAAATGCAAAATAAAAGGGGGTTTTAGGAGAAACATTTCAGATTGAAGGGATCTTAAGAAGATGTAGAATTAAGATCTTACTTACAACTCCCTAGTGCTCCTCATGGCTTTTAAGGAGCAATAAGCATTTTGCCCATTATAATCTCAATTCAGTATCCATTTGTCTCACCTAAGTCTTAAAAAGTCAGTAGTCTAATTTTTTCTCCTAAGGGGGTTTTAGGAGTAACAATTGAGACTGAGGTGATCTCAAAAAGATACACAATGGAGATCTTACTACTTTTCCAAGAGTTAAAGAAAAGACTATCCTGAGCAAAAGATTTCCCCATTAATTGTTTTAATTTATATCAGCAAGCCTCCCTACTGTCATGAGGAGAGTAGAGTAGGTGGACCCAAACACAAAAGACAGCAGGCAGACGGGATCAAACACAGAATATCTATTGAAGAAAATCAAGAAACTGTGACACAGGAACAAGGTTAACTGATCAGATGACTCTACAAAGATTGAACTGAAAACTGGACTTAAATACAAAAGGAATGATTATAAACTGAACACAGGTGAGTGAAATAAGATACAAGTCAAACACATGAGGTAATCAACAAAGGTGGGAAAACACAGGAAGTAAAGGTAACAAAACACAAGGAGAAAACATTTCAAAATAAAACAGGAACTAAAAATCCAAACACAAACAGAAAGTCCTGTCAAGATGTGACACCTTCCTGTTCTCATGTCTTGTTTCATTTCAGTTTGATCTGTTTCTCTCTGTGTTATACTTTAAATTGTAAATTACACTATTTTGTTGATCTATTTGTTTTAATTTTGCATGTGTGTGTGTTTGTGAAGCACTTTGTAACTGTGTGTTTTACAAAGTGCTATATAAAATAAGCTTTACTTACTTAGTTACTCCATCAAATACCAATCACATTCCTTCGCTTTTAGAGTGAGCTCAAAGGAAAACACAGTAAGTAAGACATAGGTGAGTAAGTAAGTGAGTGAAGAAGAAACTGATTATGTTGATGGTAACTCCTCCCAGTCATCCGCACAAAAATCACAGCAGCAGATTAATATGACTAAGCATCAGTTCCACTTTGAGGCTGATAAAATGACAGCAAATTAAACAATGCCTTTATATGAATTTGTCAGCAGTGCAGCTGATGCTGTGGAGTAATTGAATGGTACTTAATGAGGCTGCAGAGAAGTAAAACGTTATCAAGTTAAAGATCATAATTATGCATATAATTGCATCACTGCAATGGCTTTTTATAACACTGTAGGGTTCAAAGAGGTGGGATATTTTTAAATGTTTAGCATGTTTACATCGTCCACATAAAGGGCTTCTGAAAGATGAATGTTAAAGCATAATCTTGGCCTCAAGGAGTGACTTACAAAGTTGACAGTATGACACAAAGTTATTTTTCACTCAAAGTTATTTAAATATTCTTCATTTTAACATTATACCTGGTATTTTCAAAAGCTTGGCAGCTTTGTGAAGCAGGCTGACCCTGAACAAGGGCTGCAATTCCACATTATTCCAGCACGTGAATATTCAAAACTGTGTACCATCCACCTGAAAGTGCAGCTGCCCTTTTTCATATCACCAATTTACATAAAATAAATTCCACTAATCCTAAATAGGAGGGGCAAAGATTATGACTGTTGGTGTGTGGAATTACAATTACATTACCATCAACCTATTTCCTTTTTTTTTTTGCAGTTTGTGTTCCTTATCATGTTTTAAATATATCAGAATAAGAACGCATGAAGACAAAACATTCAGTATAGCACTACACAAAAAGTGCTTATTGGCATAATCTTTGATTCATAATGTAAACTTGATAAATTGATTAAATTGGGATTAAACATGTACAGGCTGGAGCAAAGTGAACAGTTTCATATGAGGCTGGTTTCAAAAGCTCCCATACATATACTGGCTGACCTTTTTCTGCTTGACAGAAGCTGAAAACGGCTGTTCACTCTCTCATGATTGTCACCTGAGTCCAATTTACAGTGTTGTCTCTTCCTGTCAAAGTTTTTATACCCCAATCCCAAGAGAAATGGTATTTCATTCAGCTGTATTTTTCATGATTGTTATGGCAACTAAATTTGAAACTCCACTGCTGCAGACCTCCAGCTAACTCCACTATAAGGGAATCTTGACACACATCAGTGTTCCTTCTTGCTCCTTGTCTAACAAACACTGATTAAAATTCTTTTGCTCTCAGATTAAAATCTAAAATAGTCAAACGTGTGACACAGAGATTGTGACATTTTGCATGATTCACTGTTACAAAGTTGGACTTTTTGACAAAGTAACTCTGATACTATGGTGATAGTTTAAAGTGATGGTACATCCACCAACCTCAGTAAAACACACAGTGGATGAATAATAAAATCATCAGTTCCACTTTGAGCTGCAGTTTCAGGTGCCTGTGAATCTATCTGGTGGAAGAATAAATAACTTGAGTCTCCACTTCTCTCTCTGATGCAGGCCTGTGGTTTCTCGTGTCTTTTAGTTGAAAAGTCACAGCTGCATAGTTCAGGTCATCGGAGTCCTGACTCTGTGAATAAGAGAATACTCTTATTGTCATGTTATAATCTTACTGTCACTCATCTCATATAGCTAAGTTTTTGAGAAATCAATTGTCTTGATGTGATTGTAGCACCTTCTTTAACACAAAAAATGTAAAAATGAAACTGAATAAACCTCAGTCTTTACCTCTGTCTGATGTGGATTCAGTTCTTCAACATGAGCTAAATGATAGAAACAAACAAAATTATTGCTGTCAATACATTTTAGTAAACAGCATGTTATGGACTTTTATGTCATATAGGCGCAACCAAAAAAATAGGTAAAATTGTAATAAAACTAAAAGTACCTGTCTGAAATTTCCTGATTTTGACAACCAGACCGATAATGATCATAACAAGGAGAATAGTCAGACCACCCAGGATCACACTCATCAGCTTTGTTATTCCATCAGACTCTCCTACAAGAAAGATTTACAGATCAGATTCTACTTTAGCTTTAGTGTTTTGCCACCCTGCTAACATTAAAACTGAATCTAGTTTCACCTTCAGTTGACTGACAGTTTGTGCAATGAAAGAAAACTTTAGGAGAATCTTACTTTTATACTTGCTGTCCACGTCATTACTGAATTCATCGTGACCTTTTACAAGAAAGATCATTAAATCAGAATCTGTACATTTTACATTTAGTGACTTGCCTTCTGATTCAGATTTAACAGGACAGAACTGACTAATAATTAACAAAGATCCATGCACAATGACAGATTTTTAATGGGAGGCAGGAAGAATTAAAATTTTAGGTTATGCAAGGAATCTAAAATTGTAAACTGTCATCATGAGTTTCACTAAAATTAAAATATGAAGATAAAATTCTCCTAATGTTATTTTGACAGTAGTCCCAAATACTTAACGACAATCTTACCTTGAACCTCTAAATATGTTGCACTGACAATAATTGGGTTTTTGCTCACATAATATCCACAAAAATACAGTCCAGAGTCTGTTAAATCCAATTGCTTGATTTTGAGAAAAAATGTAGAAATGTTGGATCTCATTTCAAATTTGCCATTTTGAAATCCCTCACAGAATGAGGCAGGCTCGAGAGGCTTGAACATAGATGAGATACAGTGAGGCTTGGATCTCTTGACCACTCTGAACCAGAATATCTGAGAGGGAACACTGGAAAAGTTGGAGCACAGCAGTGTCACGTCTTCACCAGGCTGAACATCCACAGTGTAAAACTCAGAAACTGAGACAGAGATCCAGCCTGAAACAAGCACACAGCTGATAAATCTACAGGAACCTAAACAATACTTTTATACAAATCTACTTACATTGCAGTTGATGTTGTTGAGTAATTCAGTGCCAGTACTTACTCAGGATGCAGAGCAGTAAAGCTGTAGTTGAGATGAAGTTCCTCATTTTGCGAATGATTGTGTCACTGCAATTGTACAAAGGTGTGAGCTCCTGTAAGAGGGTTTGAAGAGGCGGAGTTTTTTCTATACATCTTCTTTACCATGACAACCCAGAGTTGAGACCAGGAGGCAGAGCTGCAGTCCTACACGCTTCTCTGCGCTTCCATTAGAGCAGTTACCCACCCAAAACCACATAGAGACTGTGTCTGTCCCCCGACCACATAAATCAATTAAATCCAAAGTAAATAAAAGAAGAGTCATTCATGAAAATCTAGTAAAAATTAAAACCACTACTGCAATAGTACAACAAAATAAGATAATTAAATGTGGACTCTTGAACATTAGATCTCTTTCATCTAAAGCAGTTTTAGTAAACGATTTAATTTCAGATCATCGTATTGATTTATTTTCTCTCACTGAAAC
The DNA here is from genome assembly GCF_963924715.1 of Thunnus thynnus. Classification (NCBI taxonomy): domain Eukaryota; kingdom Metazoa; phylum Chordata; class Actinopteri; order Scombriformes; family Scombridae; genus Thunnus; species Thunnus thynnus. The sequence continues at coordinate 6,333,965 of NC_089538.1, forward strand.
CTGGCTGTGTCATGAAGAATATGTCAGCCTTAATGAATCCACTCCCCCCAGTCATATTAATACTCATATTCCTCGAGACACTGGCCGAGGAGGAGGAGTTGCAGCCATTTTTAACTCAAGCCTAATCATCAACCCTAGACCTAAATTTAATTATAACTCATTCGAAAGCCTCGTTCTTAGTCTCTCTCAGCCAACCTGGAAAACTTTACAGCCAGTTCTATTTGTTATAGTGTATCGTCCTCCTGGCCCGTACTCTGAATTCTCAGAGTTTTTGTCATATTTAGTCCTTAGTACAGATAAAGTAATTATAGTAGGTGATTTTAATATTCATGTGGACGTTGATAGTGACAGTCTCAGCACTGCATTTCTCTCATTATTAGACTCAATTGGCTTCTCTCAGTGTGTAAATAATCCCACTCACCGTCTTAACCACACCCTAGACCTTGTTCTGACTTATGGGATTGAAATTGAACATTTAATAATTTTTCCACAAAATCCTATTTTATCAGATCATTTTTTAATAACTTTTGAATTCCTATTACTGGATTACACACCATTAGATAAAAATGTCTTCACTAGATGTCTCTCTGATAGTGTTGTAGATAAATTTAAGGAAGCAATTCCGTCAATACTGAATTCACTGCCATGTCTCAATACTACAGAGGACTCTTATGTTAACTTTAGTCCCTCCCAAATTGATAATCTTATTGATAGTGCTGCAGGCTCACTAAGACAAACACTCGACTCCATCGCCCCCTTAAAAAAGAAGATAATAAAACGTAAGAGGTTAGCTCCATGGTATAACTCCCAAACCCGCAAATTAAAGCAAACATCGCGAAAATTGGAAAGGATTTGGCGTTCCACCAAAGTAGAAGATTCTCGCTTAGTCTGGCAAGATAGTCTTAAAACATATAGGAAGGCCCTCTGTAATGCCAGAGCCGCCTATTACTCAGAATTAATAGAAGAGAATAAAAACTGCCCTAGGTTCCTTTTCAGCACTTTGGCCAGGCTGACAAAGAGTCATAACTCTACTGATCCATGTATTCCTATAGCTCTCAGTAGTAACGACTTTATGAGCTTCTTTAATGATAAAATTCTAACTATTAGAGACAAAATTAACCACCTCCTGCCCTCAACAGGCACCGTTCTCTCCCCAAACACAGGAACCTTGGTAACGGCAGTAAATCCTGACATATATTTGGACTGTTTTTCTCCAGTAGACTTGTCTGAACTAACTTCAATGATTTGTTCAGCTAAACCATCAACCTGTCTCTTAGATCCCATCCCAACTAGGCTGCTTAAGGAAGCCTTACCCTTAGTGAGCACCTCTTTACTAGATATGATCAATCTGTCTTTAGTAACAGGCTATGTACCACAGTCCTTTAAAGTAGCTGTAATTAAACCTCTTCTTAAGAAGCCTACTCTTGATTCAGGTGTTTTAGCCAATTATAGACCTATATCTAACCTTCCATTTCTATCCAAGATCCTTGAGAAAGCAGTCTCTAATCAGTTATGTGACTTTCTACATAACAATAGTTTATTTGAGGATTTTCAGTCAGGATTTAGAGTGCATCATAGCACAGAAACAGCACTGGTGAAAGTCACTAATGACCTCCTAACTGCATCGGACAAAGGATTTGTCTCTATACTTGTCCTGTTAGATCTTAGTGCTGCATTCGACACAATTGACCATCAAATCCTTTTGCAGAGACTGGAACATTTAATTGGCATTAAAGGAACTGCATTAAGCTGGTTTAAGTCCTATTTATCAGACCGATTTCAGTTTGTACATGTGAATGATGAATCCTCCGTGAAGGCAAAAGTTAGACATGGAGTTCCACAAGGTTCTGTACTTGGACCAATTCTATTCACCTTATATATGCTTCCTTTAGGTAATATTATTAGGAAACACTCCATAAATTTTCATTGTTACGCAGATGATACCCAATTATATTTATCAGTGAAGCCAGATGAACCCAATCAGTTAAACAAACTCCAAACATGCCTTAACGACATAAAGACCTGGATGACCTGCAATTTTCTACTACTAAATTCAGATAAAACTGAAGTTATTGTGCTTGGCCCTAAACACCTTAGAAACACATTATCTAATGATAAAGCTGCTCTGGATGGCATTACCCTGGCCTCCAGCACCACCGTAAGGAATCTGGGAGTTATCTTTGATCAGGATATGTCCTTTAACTCCCACATAAATCAAATCTCAAGGACTGCCTTTTTTCACTTACGTAATATCACAAAAATCAGGCACATCCTGTCCCTAAAAGATGCAGAAAAACTAGTTCACGCATTTGTTACTTCTAGGCTGGATTATTGCAATTCCTTATTATCAGGCTGCCCTAACAAGTCTCTAAAGACTCTCCAGCTGGTCCAGAATGCAGCTGCACGTGTATTGACTAAAACTAGAAAAAGAGACCACATTTCTCCCATTTTAGCTTCACTACATTGGCTTCCTGTAAAATCTAGAATAGAATTTAAAATCCTTCTCCTAACTTACAAAGCCCTTAATGGTCAGGCACCATCATATCTTGAAGAGCTCATAATACCGTATTATCCCACTAGAACACTGCGCTCCCAGTATGCAGGCTTACTGGTGGTCCCTACAGTCTTTAAAAGTAGAATGGGAGGCAGAGCCTTCAGCTATCAGGCTCCTCTTCTATGGAACCATCTACCGGATTCAGTCCGGGGTGCAGACACCCTCTCTATGTTTAAGAGTAGGCTTAAAACTTTCCTTTTTGATAAAGCTTATAGTTAGGGCCGACCAGGCTCGCCTTGGATCAGCCCTTAGTTATGCTGCTATAGGCCTAGACTACTGGGGGACTTCCCATGATGCACCGAGCTCCTCTCTCCTCCTCCTCCTCTCCATCTGTATGCATTCATGTAACATCAATGCATGTCACTAACTTTGCTTCTTCCCCGGAGTTTTTTGTGCTTTCTCATCTCACAGAAAAACCTGACTCCCGGGCCGAACCTTCGCGGTCCTCCACAGTCCTGATGGCATCCTTCCCTGGCTGTTGCTGCTTGTGCTTGTTGTTGTTGTTGTTGTGTTGTTGTTGTGATTGTTTTTCTTCTGTCCCCCCTCCCCCTTTCCCTCTCTCTTTCTCTCTCTCAACCCAACCGGTCAAAGCAGATGGCCGCCCACCAAGAGCCGGGGTCTGCTTGAGGTTTCTACCCGTTAAAGGGGAGTTTTTCCTTACCGCTGTCGCCAAGTGCTTGCTCATGGGGGAATTGTTGGGTCTCTGTAAATTAAAGAGTACGGTCTTGACCTGCTCTATGTGAAAAGTGCCTTGAGATGACTTCTGTTGTGATATGGCGCTATATAAATAAAGATTGATTGATTGATTGATTGATTTACGCTGATCACACAAACACTTTTGAAAAATCATCAAAAAAAACCCCACAAAAACCCCACACACAATCAAAGCCTTAAGGAGTGAAATCCTCGTTACTTGAAAGTAGAACGTCATGGGATAGAGGTATGAGGAGAGTGGGGAGTTGGAGGTTTGTGTATGTGTGCCATCTTCCTCAACCCAACAAAGATGACTTGGAAATGTACCACAAATTCAAAACTGGTCAGCCACTATATGTCACCCTGCTGTCTTGTCTTCTAAAATGTCCAGCTGATCAGACTTCCATTTTTTCCCTGCTTGTTTTGTATGAAAAAGTAACCTTAACCCTCAACAATAGGGCTATTGTAAATAAGGGCAATTGTATGGTAAATATACTGCATATTGATAGAAGTTGTTTAAATTTTTATTATAACACTAACATAAATTTATTTATTATGTAATACAACTATAACATAAATTTAGACAATCTGAGGAGTTGTTCACAAGAGCAGTCTGAGGCCATGTGTAAATTGAGGTTCATTTAAACTGTGACTGAGATCAATCAGTTTGCTGCAAACACTGCTGCACTGAGAGGACTGAATACGTATCACAGAAAAGATGGACGCTGCACCTGCTGTAGCTTTGCTATGGTCTGTCATGTCTTATGCATGTGCAGTCTGGAGCAGAGTGAATGGTTTCTTATGAGGCTGTGCATGTGTCACGATACATCTTTTCATAGTTTTAGAAGAGATGGATTTAAAGACAACAGAAAGTTCACTCAGTACATCTGTAAAAATCACAAAATATCTTTTGATTTCAAAAGACATGATGAAGTATCATCGCTCTTTGGGAACGTAAGCGTCTTTGTTGTATGTGGTTATCATGCAGAGAGCTGATGGCCAAACTTCCTACTGCTGAGACCTCACTCATGATACAGATACAGATATCTCACTGATACAGAGATGGCTGTTTGTTACCTCAGTGCAAAGTACAACAATGAGCAAGTGGGAGTCATATATATTTGTATGCTTTATTGCAAATGATCAATTCAGATATTAAGCATACCACTAGAGACATGCAATGACCAAAGATGGTACAGAAACGTAGTCTTCAACTGTGCTGCAGCACGGTGTCTTCAAGTGCTACATACATTCTGTCAGCAACAACAAAACTGTGTCATTGTCTTGTGGCTGTTGCTTTAGTTGTGAGTTACATGCTGGAAAAAATAGCGCACAACTGAAGACCAGTCTTCTTGTGGTTGAGACTTTACTGTATGTTGATACAGACAGTGCTGTTTGTTACCACAGGTGAAGAATATAAATTCATGTTGCATGTTTTCACTTCTTGCTCTTGGACAGTAAGATCACTTTGTTTTCCTGTGAATGACTTTGAGATCTTACTAACCTTAACATGGACAAAGTGGATCTAGATGAACTGTTTTAGCTTCAGATGACTGACAATCTGCACAATGAAAGAAATGTGATGTACGTGCAATATAAATATAGAAAAAGAAATAAACCAAGAATGGGAACCGAAAGAAAAACAGGACACTGTAATAAGTTTACCTTCAACATTTAAACTTATCACATTACAATATGGCTTTCTGACTATGTAAAATCCACACAGGTGTCAGGAAATTCAAACTTAGTTTCTGAACTCTATTCGACTACATTCCACCATGTATAAAATTTGACAACATTCTTACCTTGAATATTTAAAAATGTTGCACAGACAATAGCTGGGTGTCTGTTCATGTAAAATCCACAGAAATACAGTCCAAAGTCAGATAAATCCACTTGTTTGATCTTGAGAAAGAGGGGAGTGATGCTGGATGTCATATCTTCTTCTTGAAGTCCATCACAGAATGAAGCAGGCTCAATAGGACTGAACATAGAGGAGATGCAGCGGGGTGTGGTTCTGTTGACCAGTCTGAACCAGATTATCTGTGTGGCAGAAAAGTTGGCTTCTGCTTTCACACTAGCATTGTTGACTTGCTTGGTGCACAAAGGTTTGACTCCAAGACTATTACATTTACTCAGCAGTTAAATCAAAAAAAGGAAACACTCTCCATCCAACAGCTCAGCTCGGCTGCTTTCTCACCCATCAGAAGGATCCTCTAGAAAACAAAAAAAGCTTGGACTTGAAAAACATTAAACATTTCAACTCAACATTAATGCTGAATATACATTAATTTATATGTAATAAAATACAGTCTGAACCTGGTTATCATATTCTGCTTTTCTGCTAAATGCTTAAAGGCCTACTGCTTCTGTGATAATTACAGCAATGCAAATGTGCAACAGTGCATACCCATGGATGTATTATAAGATAATAACATTATTATTATTATTATTATTATTATTATTGTATTTTATTACACATCCATGTGCATACCATACCATCTTACTGTTGACAGCTCCTTTTTTTGTCGTTGTTGCCATCTGCTGGACAGGACCAGTGAAGCTAGTGATAGATGATATTGTGGTAATGGCTATATGTAGGTATGTGTCCTATGAGGCTGCCATACTATGGCCAGATGTAAACAGGGAGAACTGAGTAATGTCAGAGCTCAAACTACCACAATGTGTCCCCCTTATTTGTAGTAACATGAATATTAGAACTAGTGTAACACAGTATTTGTTCCGCTGGGTGGAATAAAGTGGTGAAGTGGCTAATAATCTCCGCTTCTATAACAATAATCAATTTAGTGTGAAGAATACAACCAGGGAAGGCCTCCCTTGTGTGGCCTCTTGGCTGCCAATTACTCACAAATCCCATTTTTTCACTGGTTTTAATGGGCTGTTTTCTGCACCCTTTTTTTTTACACTTATTCTGTTCAGCTCACTTAACTTGCAGGAGATTTTAGTGTACACCTTACAACTGCAGGTCGTCATTTCCAATTCCTGCTGGATTTTGTCCTCAGGAGTCAACAGAATTTTGGGCTGAGCAGGGCACGCCCTATCCAGCTCTTATTGTACATCCATGGCTCCACCCCATGGATGTATAATAAGAGCCGCTCTGCCTTGCAGCCAATTTTTCCCAGTGGCCACTCACGGTATTGCAGCGAAAAATCCCCCTGCGGCCCAAAAAGGATTTTCCCCATAGACCACCATTGTAAAAGAGACGCCTGTAAAACTGTTGACAGGACCCCTCGAACTGTGAACAACGTCAATTATGACTCTTTCTATTATGAACGTTTGATTCATGGACGTTTTATGTTTGAAAAACTTTCTTCGAGCCGAGAAAAGCGATTTAAAAATCCGTGACGTCATCACAATGTAAAGTCTATGGGCCGAGCGGGAGCTCGCGAGCGGGGCCAGCGGGGGAACCACTACTGCGCATTTTCAGTGAGCCGCACAATGCGGAAGCAAACCTGGAAGCTAGAAACTTTTTTGGCGTATGCACCAGGCGAGCAATTCCACTGAATGAGTGCCATTTTTAGTCCGGTCTCCAGCTCTTATAATACATCTATGCTCCACCCTCTCGTTCATCCATGGTGACTTCTGGCTCCAAAAACCAAACATGGCCAAGTCCAAATCTAAGGTGGCGATAGTCAAATCGCTACACTCGAGGCTTCAAAACGGCAGTTCGCAAACCAATGGGTGACGTCATGGTGACCACGTCCATATTTTTTTGCAGTCTATGGTTGAATGTTGTGGCTGGAGAGGCGCTGCACGTCTGTTGGTCGACCACCACCAGGTGAAGGTCAGTTGTCGTCTGTGCTGAAAGTAACACGGTACTCGCTTGGTTAACTTCATGCCTCTGCCTTGCGAAACTGTGAATAGACACTGGAAAACGTTTGTGAAGGAAAGTCGTTCAACACTTTACGAAACATTTGGTTAATTAGCACGGACATTCAAAAGAAACGGTCGGGAGAGTTAGCAGGTGTTGCTAATGATAACGGCTACCTACCTGTGTGAGACTGTGAAAACTACGAAGTGGTGGACTGAGATAAGAAACGGATAGAAGACGTAGCTTCTCTGAAATTAAACCTGCTTTTCTTTGCTCTAAAAAGAGGAGAAGACAAGAGAAGTTGGACATTGGCCAAAATATTCGTCCGTGTTGTGGAAGACCTCAAATCCAGCGGGAAACGATATGATGCAGTTACAGCTCGCCATTATGAAGGACAGTGGGCTTCAAATACTGGTAGGTCAAACAAACAGTCCTTCTTCTTTCTTTCTGCCTGCTGTGTGGCTTTCATGACGACAGAATGGCCCGCCGTGGCTTCCTGTATGAACATACGGTTGAAGTGCTTATATTGCTTGTAGTATTGGCCTGAATATAGCTGTTTGGTTTGTATTACACTCAGCATGAGTGATGTTTGTGAACTCAGCACCATGGACAGAGCTCACCAAGGCTTTGGATAATCTTTGACATTATGTTGTGTAACTGTTTGTAATTATCAACTGGCTTGTTCTGCTGTGTGAGATTGGTGATTGATTGTATGACTTAAACGCCTCCTCTTTATTTAAGCCATTATTTCACTTTAAACAGATGTAAGTTATAAAAATAATGATGGCTGAATTCTATTTAGTCGCTTCAGTTTCAGGGTCCTGGTATGGTTCAGTCAAATATAGCAGAGCCATCATTAAATATTATTAGTAACACCTGTGTTTTTCCTACTACAAGACAAAATGTCTGCTGTGAAAAAAGCCTGTTGTGAGGTAAAATTATGACAACCTTAGCAGAGTGTGTGTAAGTTGTGTTGGACTGCTTTGGGCCAAACTCTGGCTGCTTTCAGTCTTATGTCTGAATGAACTTTTCACTGTGTTCAAAGTGTCTGAGCAACACGTCTTTTTCAGTATGGATGTCTTTAAGTGTTTGAGTGAAAGGCTTCAAAAGAGCAGACATGTATACTCACCTAGCTGAGCTGATGAAGGGAACTTGTGGCCTATAGAAGCCTTAAATGTTCAAGGCCTAAACAAGGGGGGCAAAGATCATGGCTGCCTCTGGCTGTATAAAGTTTAACATTATGGAAGTCAAAATGATCAGCTTTTTGACAGCAAGAAGACAAATCACTGAGTGAAGGCATGTTCAGGTTTAGTTAAGTTTTTCTTCCTGTTCTCTACTAAAATCAATTCAGTGGTGGTCAGAAGGTGAGTTTCCTCCCATTTGCCAGAGTGGGAGAAATTTTGCATCTCTGTTGTTCATCTTTGCTGCAGCACAGTGTCTTCATGTTGTTTTGTGGCTTTTGTTTAAATTGTGAGAGTTACAGAGCTGAAGACCAGTCTTCCTGTGGTTGAGACTACTCTTTAGGCTGATACAGACAGTGCTGTTTGTTATCATAGTAAGCAGGGGCATAAATAAATCCATTTTTGACATAAATCCTAACATATTTATGCAGACACGTCAGAGGTATAAACTGAGCAGCTTTTGTACGCCTTGTACTGTGTAACTTTGCATTCCACTACATGCTTCCAGGCTGCAAAAATTTAGTTTCAGGTTTGTGAATTGTGTGTTTTCGAAAACAACTGCATCCTTTCAAGACTTATTCTTGCAGAGTTGTGACTTACTGCAGCAGGCCTTATTTTCACCTCAGCTGTGCTCAGACCACACTGTGCTGTCTTTCTGATAAAGTGGTTTGTACATCACTCACTACTCCACTGCTGCAGACCTCCATTTTCTGTAACTCTAATCTACACACTCATCAGTGTTTTTAATGGCTCCTCCTCTATAAAACACAATCATATCAGAGTGAGATCTAAGGCAGATAAAATAAGTAAGAAAGGGATTTTGGCTGGAAAGTAAGAATTAAAACACACTTTACACTGTAAAGGAGAGTTACATGAATCAGCACAACTTGAGTGAATATAGAATCTTTATTAGAAAATTTAATTTATTGACAGTGATGGTAACATCTGCCACCCACATAAAACCCCAACAAGATGGATTTAATAAAGCATCAATTCCAGTCAGCGTTCAGTTTCAGTTGTTTGCTGAGTCTATCTGGTGGCAGCATAAATAACATTTGTCTCCATCTCTGTCTCTGATGCGGGCCTTCTCCTAGTTTTTGCTCTTGGATGGAAACTCGGCGCTGCGTAGTTCAGGGCATCAGAGCCCAGATTCTGTAAATAAAAATATTTACAGTCACTCATCTCACATAGCTGAGTTTGTGAGAGAAAATAAAACCATGATTTGATAAATGAACCAGACAGCATATAAAAATAGACTTCGATCACCTCACTGTGTTGTGGATTCTGTCCCTCAGTTTGAGCTAAATAATGGAAAGAGTAAAACTGGTCAGTTAATGGTTTTTAATCAAATATTTTTTTAAATTAACACATTTAGGCAAACACAACGTTTTTCATTTGTAAACTTCATTAACTTAATTAAAACCAAATACAAGTACCTGTATGAAGTTTCCTTATTTTGACAACCAGACCAATGATGACTAGAAGGAGGAAAACAGTCAGACCAACCAGGATTGCACTCATCAGCGTGCTTATTCCATCAAACACTTCTACAAGAGAGGTGATTTATATTAAACTTTTTGTACACTGTGTTACCTCTACTGGCTCAGTCCTTATTTTGACAGCAACTGACAGGGCACATATCTGTTTATTTTCAGTTAAAAGAAAGAAAAGAGCCTTACCTTGAACCTTTAAATATGTTGCACTGACAATAACTGGGTTTCCATCTGTTTTAAATCCACAGAAATACAGTCCAGAGTCAGATAAATCCACTTGTTTGATCTTGAGAAAGAGGGCAGTGGTGTTGGATGTCATATTAAATTTGTGATTTTGAAATCCATCACAAAATGAAACATTGGAATCAGAGCTGGCCATAGAGGAGATGCAGCTGGTGTTGGATCTGTTGGCCAGTCTGAACCAGTGTATGTGAATGGGAACACTGGAAAAGTTGGAGCACAGCAGTGTGACGTCTTCACCAGGCTGGACCTCCACAGTGTAAAACTCAGAAAGAGAGGCAGCGATACAACCTGAAACAAACATCAAGTCATTTATTCATAGGCTAGCTATTCAGGAGAACCAAAGAACACATATTATGTTATTAATGAGTATTTTGTAAGTTTCAGTGCTGGTAAGTTACTGTATTGAAGTTAAAAGTTATATTGAGTAAAAATCTGGTAGATATGCTTACAGAGTAAAGTCGTTACCAAGGTGAAGTTCATCTTTGTGCATATGGTAGGACTGCACCACTGCTATGTCTGTAACTGAACTGTGCTCCAGCAAGCGTGGTCTCAGCGTAAAGAGACAAAGTGTTCCTTTGTTCTTCCGGGTGCTCAGACGGACAACTTAGATACTTTAAAGAGTCTGGGTGCTGCAAGGAACTTTAAATAATCTTTAAAAAACCTTTAAATAATCTGGGTAATGTTATCTATTCCCTGTGTTTACAGTATATTGTCATACATTTCTTTTGAGTTTTTTTCAGTCCATTTAACCAAAGGATAGCCCAGTTTCACCAGTGGGAGTTACATACCTGGTAACATAGCATGAAGCAGACTATTGTGGCCTACAGTATTATATGCCTTGATCATGAAGGTTTTTTTTTAGGTGTCCTTTTATACAATTTTGACTACCAATGAAAAATGAGTTTCTGTGGTCATTTATTGAGAAATTTATAAATCAGTTAATTCATATAATTTGATCTGATGCTGAAACAAATCTGTAAACAATGCATCTAAACCAGTATAATTCAAATCTTAAACTCTCATCTAACAAACAAAATACTTGTACCCTTTGTTAACCTGAACCTTAAGAATGTTCATTGTTCTGCAGTTGCTCTGCTCTCCACAGACTGTATATAAGGATGGACATCATGACAGCTCCCCAAAAGTGAAGCCAAAATACCTCAAACACCCCCTGATGGCCGGTTGCAGTATAGGCCATAAATCCTGTGCTCCAGTAAGCGTGGAGCCCCCCCCCCCCCCCCCCCATGTTAGTGGATGGGACATGAACCAAACTAAAAAATGGAAAAATATGGTTTCTATCATTTAAGGTAGTTCTTATCACACTATTTGTTCAAGTGCTCATTTGTTTGTGATATTTGATGACATAAAAAGGGGGTGTGACATCACAATTGACAGCTGTGATTGACAGGCGCTCTCAAAACTCTGTCAGAGTGACCGCAGCAGTTTCTGAAGGAAGACACTAATGCACATTTTCATTTGTGATTCACTACCAGCTGCAGCTGCTAGTTACCGACTGGTTTTGGGTGGCTTACCTCTCCATCGTGACCATCATCCCGCCTCCCGACTCTGCACAGACTCTAGTTTTAAATTACATCACACATGAAAGATGGCAGCTCCCGAAAAAGAGAAATTTTGGCTTCACTTTTGCATAACGACAGGATGTGGAGACGCGTCATCCATATCTATATACAGTCTATGATATACCCTAGTGAAATGTTGGGAAGGTACTAAGATATGAAAAAATCGATACTGCCCAAGACTAGATTGTACCAGTTATAATAGTTAAAGTTTAAATCTTACCTGACCAGTGATTATTATTGGATTCATGCCTGCAAGGCTCATTAGTAGGTTCAAATCATATAAATGCATGTCACCGTAGAGATGGATGGGACCTGCACTGCTGTAGTTTTGATGTGATCTGTCATTTCAAGACATGCAAACTGGAGCCAAGTGAATGCTTTGATATGAGGCTGTGAAAGTCTCACCTTGCTACAGGGATCTTCTCACAAAAATGTAGTGATGTGAGTTTGTGGGAGTGATGAGTGTAATAAATTTGAACTGTGATGAGGGGAGCAGTGACACAGTTTGACAGTGGTTTACCACTAACAGGATGCTCATCTCTACAAATACCAAAAACATCTTCACTGTATAGGGTTTTTCTACTCTTGAGAAGTTCAAGGCCTTTGTTGTGTTTGGTTGTGATACAGAGCACTAAAGGCCAAGCTTCCACTGGCTGAGACCTCATTAATGATACAGGTATACATACCTCACTGATACAGACAGTGTAGTTTGTTAGCACATTGGAAAAGTGCACTAATGGAGAGATTACTGCTACCTAACATTTCTGAATAATTAATAATAATAATAATTCAAATGATAATAATAACTTTATTTGAATAGCACCTTTCATACAAGAAATGCAGCTCAAAGTGCTTTGCAACAAAAGAAATTACATGCATCAAGTGCTTCATGTGGGAAGGACATAAAAAGACGATAAAAGCATGAAAAAAACACTAATGTAACAAGATGGAAAATAAATCTACTCAATAAGATAAAATAAAAATAAGATAAAATAAAGTGAAAATACAATACATAGAATGCATACTTCAGTGGTGGCAATTTGAGACTTAATCAAAAACTCTGAAAGTATTTCGCCATGTGTATACAGACGGCGCCTAGGACCCTGAAGTCATAAGCATAACAGAACCTCACTTTCCCCCACAGACTTATTACCAGTCTTGATTAACCGAAATCACCCCAGAACGTCTTCCCACAGGTTTAACCTCACTGTGGGTCTTTATCTGTGTCAGGCGCAACCTGAAGTTGCCCCAGAAAGAACCACCCTTAGTGGTGCTGTGGGAGTAGAAGTCTTTTGTCAAACCTACCAACCACTGACCTCAGCACCTATGTAACATAAGATAGAAAATGAAACCCACTTGGTATCAATAATAAAAATAAGATAAAATGAAGTGAAAATACAATTCATAGAACACATACTAATGTTGTTTAACCTCACTGTGGGTCTTATCTGTGTCGGGTGCAACCCAAAGCTGCCTCAGAAAAAAACATCCTTAGTGGTGCTGTTGGGGTTAAAAAAAAAAACACACCACAGTCTTTTTGCTCTAACATACCAACCACTGACCTCACCAGCTATGTAAAATAAGATGAAAAATGAAATCCACTTGATAATAATAATAAAAATAAGATTAAATAAAGAGAAAATATAATGAAGCCCACTTAATAATAAAAATAAGATAAAAATAGATAAAGTAAGACTAAAAATACATAGAATGCATAATATAAGATGGAAGATAAAGCCCACTGAGACATGAAATAGAATTAATACTGAATAATAAAAAGAGAATGAAATATAATAAAACAAGTTAAAACATAGAATAAAGTAAAATACAAGGGGTCAGAATCTTTGGGTATCTCATGGTTTGATTCAGATTCTTGGTGTCTGAATGAATAGAAAAGGTTTTAGTCTCTTACTCTAGTACACTGTGTGCCAAACTATTCATTGGTGCCCTTAGTCCACTGAAATGCAGTATGAAACATAACTGGCAGTTTAGATATATGATCTTGATGAAGGTAACTGTCAGAAGAGAAAAGCATATGAGAGTACACAGATTTTAAAAAGTTATCTGGATTAATTCATTAATTAATTCATTTGAAAGCATTTTACAGTTCTCGTTGGTATGAGAATAACAAAATGAATGTGTAATTCACTGACCAACATCGCTGGTTAATGTCTTTGGTAAAAACAGAAGTTGGTGTGTTCGCCCTGCTGTAAGTGAGGGGGAGGAGTGCTCTGCTGTGTTGTTATTTAACGTCATGACTCCAGCAATGGAAAGAAGCCTCTCTGCTGCACCATTAGCTCCAGGAAAAGCCATTGTTGTCCAAGACGCTGAACACATTCAGGGATTTAGAGGTGAAACAGACTGTACACAGTTATTTTTTTCGCCTCAGAGTTGGTTTAAGTACTGCAGTGTGTGTTGGTCAGCTGGTCTTGTTTGTTACTGCTGGAGTTCACTGCTCTCCTCTGCTATCATTAGTCTCTGGGTGATGGTGTATAAAGTATTCACACTATACTTCACATTCAACTCGCAAAGGTAATTATTTAGTCATTAAGTAATTTAAAAAAGCCCAACTACTGCCTTTTTTGAAGATGAACTACAAGATACCTCTACCGTGTGTGTGTTGTAGACTGTCCGGGTGTTGCACTGTCTTCCCTAATGAGTTCTGCTGTGAAAGTAATAAAAGACCAAATGATTGGATTATCATTTTAATAAGGAATTGTGGAAGTCAGACCAGTACTTTTTTGTCCTGTTACTTTGAATTGGAAAAGGGGAATGTTCTCTTGTTATTCTTGAGGAGGCCTACTTCTCTCTCCCATCCTGGATTAGGTCTAAATAAGGTAATACTTTGGGTTTTAGCATAAGCAAAACCATTTAAGGGGTCAGAGGTCAGATCCTGGCTTGGGGGCCTTGGTTTCCGGAGCCTTGGGGAAATATGACTCTCATGTAACATACATGTGCATGCAGATGTATATCTCGTGGCTGTGTGCCATTGGCTGTAATCATATTAGCTGATACATTGACCATTCAGAAACTGATACGTTGTTCCTTCAGAAACTCTAATAGATTAGGTTTGCTCTTTGTTTGTTGAGACAAGCTGATGCCAGATCTTTGTGTGAGATCTGCCTACTTATTGCACAATAATAATTTTTAACCTTCAACCCAGAAGGGAATCTCAAAATAGATTTTTGAGATTTGTGAGTCGATTCAGAAACGTTGAAGATAAGAATCGTGATTCTTAAGTGAATATGTTTTTTCAGCCACCCCTAATACGTTGATATCACTGTTAAAAAACAGTTAGGCTACTCTGTGTTTTTCAAAGGCTTCTCCATTTGGTCTGCTTGGCAGAAGAAAGTAAGTCAGTATCCATTGCTCCGTTTCAGATTTTATTCTTGCAAAACTTGCTTAACAGACTCATGATGTTCACCTCAGTTGTGTTCAGACCACACTGTGCTGTTTCTTCCTTTCAATCACATGTGGTAAACAATCGATGTGCTTTGGACATGGATGACATGGTTTCTGTTGTTTGTATGTCATGCTCTGTTAGCATATAGATAAGGACAAAAGTAGGATGCCACACACATCCCTGCTAACTGCAGAGGGCAGTAATGCTAGTATATAGTACATGCAAGCTATATGATGCCCCTTGATTTCACACGGTGATGCTAAACAACAATTGATGGCGAGAAAGCTCCAAGACAGCTACCCAATTTAAACATTCATATAAGTAAGTTTTTTCAGTAATCCTTTAAACATGGCTACAATAGCCACATTTCAATGACTAGTTCACCTTTTGTGACCTGTGCCACCTGTTTTTTCTTGTATATTGTTGTCTAATGGGGACGTTGAGGATGTTATATGTTTCTGAATCATATTGAAAAACCCCCTGATTCAAATTTGGGATTTGTGTTAGCTTAATGTTCAGCCCAGTTTATAGATGTTTATAATGGTAAAGAAAATAAGTAAATCTCCAAAAACTAATATTTGGTTGAGCAAACATTCTCATCCTAAGGCCCATTTTCTGCGACTTATATAGCATGATTTTCATCAGTAGATTTCTCCCAGTTGTCATGTTGAATTTTAAATTTCTATTTTTTTGGGGATGACTTTAAGCTAACATGGATGAATAGTGTGGGTGAGATTGTTTTCTCAACTGCTGTTTTCATGGTCAAGACAAAGCTTTGAACCCTAGGTAACATTTGGTGATTGACAGCCAACCAACCAGAGACTTAAAGCTGTTATCAAGGTAAAGGTCTTCATGGTGCGTATGACAAAGCTCTGCAATGTCCGTACTTGATGTGTGACCCAGGAAGGTTGCTCTCAACATAAAGAGGCGGGCTGTTTTCTTGTTTCTTGTCTTGTTCCTCAAACTGACATTAATGCTCTCAGGAAACGCATATTGACACAGATGTTTGGCCTCAGTTAGAACAAGACAGTTATTTTTCATACAATTTTATTTAAAAATAAATAATCTTCAACCTAAATTACATACAATATAGTGAAGAAAGATATATTGAATAAGACAGTGTTTCTCCTAGGTTGATTGCTTTGGGGCGGTGTTGGGGTCGAGGGGCTTTGGGTGGCTGATGAAAAACTCGGGCGACACTCAGCAGCCAGACATTTCTCTGTTCTCTGTGTAAGAGCAGTTGAGATTGACACTAAAATGAGAATAGCTGGTCCACCTTAAGGGTCAGTCCACCTTAAGTGAGCCTGGCCAGGTTAGGCTAACTCACTGTTGCTAACTCCGGGGCTAACCCCCTTCAGTAATACTGCTAAACTTTTCCTCTGCTGTGCTCACATTCACCATCGCTTTTCTGCCACTCGCTCAACTACACATTCACTATGCTGCCACATTATGCGCTGCCCTATTCCTTAAAGCAGCTACACTACTCTCATAACACACCTTTCACATAGATGTCCGTTGATGAATGAGGAGAGGGAGGATGACTCAAAACAATTCCATGGTAACGTAGGATGTTGTTGTGCTTGCACAGTGTGTGAGTGAAAATCATTAGTAGACCATTGATGTTAATGATCATGTTAAATTTTAGCAGTGGTGCTCATGAACATAGTAGAAACACTGTAAAAAAAAATCAAATTTCATCTTCATATCTGAAACAGGAGATTCACATAACACATAATCTCACTTATAAAAAGGTCCTCATCAGATTATTGAGAGTTGTCAGGAAATGTAACGCTAAGAGTCAGTCAATACTCTTTGACTGAATAACAGCAAGTTACACAAGTTTATATAAAAGTCGACATTATAATGTTAACACAGAACAGTGATCTTAAATGTAGTTGCACTGAAATCCATTGGGAAAGAAATACATTGTTGTTAGTTTCATTTCACTTGAATAAAGTACTGTTGTGATCTGTGTTTACATGACATTCATACATCTCTACGTCTATAACAAAATCCAAATCTCAAACTCAAACTCAGCCAGCTAGTAAAGATGGACAAGGATCATTGTTATGAAGTAGCATCCTAATATTTATTACATTACATTGTTATTTATTAACATTATTTACCTTGTGAGGCAGCTGGATTCGCGAGACCCTAAGATCAAGCAAGAATCCATCTTGTCAGGCTTCAAGTTATGCGCTTGTGTCTGAGCCAACAGTAGTTCAGACTAATCAGCATCCTATGAGGATCCTCGCATGATCTTGGGATCTTGCAGATCCAGCTGCCTCGCAAGGTAAGATGCTGTTAGACGGTGATAGTTGGTTCATCCAATCACCTGCCAAATATTGTTAGAAAGTGCCTGCCCTTTTCCAAACAGTTTCCAAGGACGACTTCTAAGGTGGTTCTGTGTAACAAACCATGTGGTACGTCAGGTTAGGACATTATTGCCGACTGATGAGAATATTTGCTCTCGTTAAGACAGGATCATAATAAAAGCTTGTGGCCCTGAAACCAGCTGCCACACATAATGACTGTGATTTAGCTACAAACCTGTAGTGTTCCACTGTCATACTTGATGAGTGGATGACATGGAGAACATTTTGAGAATAATTCAATGTCAGTACTTACTGAGGCTGCAGAGAAGTAAAGCTGTGATCATAGTAAAGCTCATCATTGTGCATTTGATCATCTACACACACACCAATGGATCATCTTAGCTCCGGGAAGGAGGTTTGATTATGTCTGTTTATCTTGTCAGCCACTGACCACATAGTAACCACTCACACATAGTCCTCTACTTTTGTGGCAGCACAAAGATCAGCACAAGCAGCGGCATCACAACTTAATTGACGCTGAAGTGTACTAGTATTTTAGTGCTTGTTGTAGTGCACATGGTGTGAATGTGGGAGGATAGGTGCAAACAGGTAACAGTTTCATTCACATGATAGAGAGCAAGGAGAGATGTTGATATTTTGGGTTGAAGTTGTGGTGCTGAGAACAGTGTTTTTCTGAGGTAACACATCTCGTTTTGACCTGTATCCCCCTGCTTTGTACCAAACCCTACACTGAAATGTAATTTAAAACTGATCTTTTTATTCACTTTTGGTAAGACAGCCAACAAGCATATTATCCAAATACATGAAGGGGTAAGAAACTCAGTAATTGTTGCAATATTAAGACTCTAAATTCTCAACTTCAGAGACAACCAGGCCTTTATTTGACACAAACTTATAAAGACATGAATCTATTCCTAATTTCCTCTGTTTGCCTTTATAATTGTATCACATTTTAGTAAAACGTCTTATTTGCTGATCTACTGTGGTTTAATTTTGCAGCTGGTGTTGTAATGCATACTCAAAATGTCCTCCTTGTTTACCTGTTGTCTTGGTCGAATCAGTTCTGTTCCTGTGAGATTTTCTCTATAACAACAATACTGTTTTCACTCACTAATTAATTCTAGTTGATTCTACTTCATTGTCTTCAGGTACTGTCAGTAAATTCAGCACTTTCCAGCAACATGTGACAGTAAATAGCTCTCTCGATGTTGTACTTAATAGTTCAGTTACTGTGGTCTGTAAAGAACGTGACGGTTTGAGATGAGATGGATTTACACTTGATGGTATTTTAACTGATTACATCTCAACAGATACATCACCAAAATATCTTCACGTTAAGAAGAAAACAAGTTGTTTGAAAGAGGAACAGTTTTAATTGCATGTGGTTTTACAGCAGAGAGCTAAAGGCCAGTCTTGCTGTGGTTTTGTTTTGGCTGGTTCACACTTTTACCACAATGGAAAATGACAGGGGCAGGGTGCACAAGACTTGTTGCATGTCTGCACAGTTACTATACTTATTCACTGTGTCAGTACATAATGGAGACATTTCTAAAATGTAGAAATAATAATATATTGAGCCAAATAGAGGAAAATATAGTCTTGTTGAGATTGTTTGTACATTAGTAGAGATCAAGAGGTTAAACAAATTTAGTTTCATGACCCATGATGTTCACTTGAGACCACACTGTGCTGTACTTCCTGTCAAACAAGTGACGTTTACCTCACTCACTCCTCCCTTCTTGCAGACCATCTGACTCTCCCTATAAGGAGATTTGACAGTCATCAGTGTCCTTTTCTGGCTCCTCCTCCATCAAACATCTAACATGCTGTCGTTTCTCTCAGATTAAGATCAGAGGCAGACAGAATAAGAAAGACTTTAACAGAGAAGGATTGAAAGAAACACAAGCAATAAAATGCAAACTTTTAATTTATTGATCATTTTTTCACAGTGAGTCCTTCCACCCACTGCCCACACACAAACACACATCAGGTTACTGTGATAAAGCATCAGCTCCTCTCTGAGTTTATTTGCTGGGAGCACAAGTTCTCACCTTTTTTCTTTTGTCTGTCTGAAGAATGAGATGAAGACAAACAAGATAAAAAGACACTGAGACTGAGAGCAAGAGAGAAAGAAGCACGAGAGAATCAAAACTCAACCAGAACATAATTAAAATTAGATTCTAAACAAAGTGATGTCAACTGCTCCTACTTACCACTCACATATGAAAACACATCAGCCAATTAATATGACAAAGCATATTCTAAACTCACACATCCAGTAACTTCCTGAATCTGGTGGCAGCAGCAAACACAACATTCAGCTCCAGCTCTCTCTCTGATGCAGACCTGCAATTTTTCTTTTGTTTTTGGATGGGCTACATAGTTCAGGTCATCTGAGCTCACATTTTGTACATAAGAGTTCACACAGTCATGTGTTGTATCTTAGATGCTGTAGCTGAGTTTGTCAGGTATCATCCTTAAATCTGTGCATAATTAAAGTTTTTTTTTAAATGTCTTTCTTCCAAACAAGTAGGCTAAATCTTGTAATTCAGTCACATTAAAGTTATAATACTATTGTTTTGTCCAATAACCATTCAATGTATTTCTATTCAGTAATGATCTTACAGTATAGTAGTTATGCTTCATTCCTGCAGCTTCTACTGTTGTTGTGTATCAGAAGGTGCATTATTGCTCAAATACCAACAGAAAGATGAGAAAAAGGAATTAAAAGTTGGTCATTGGTTGGCTTTGTTTGGCTTTGTTTTGGCTGGTTCACACTTTTACCACAATGGAAAATGACAGGGGCAGGGTGCACAAGACTTGTTGCATGTCTGCATATGAATGCAAACACAGCTACTATACTTATTCACCGTGTCAGTATATAATGGAGAAATTTCTAAAGTGTAGAAATAATAATATATTGAGCCAAATAGAGGAAAATATAGTCTTGTTAAGATTGTTTCTACATCAGTAGAGATCAAGAGGTTAAACAAATTTAGTTTCATGACCCATGATGTTCACTTGAGACCACACTGTGCTGTCTCTTCCTGTCAAACAAGTGATGTGTCACCCACCCTCCCTATCGTACTCTCTCTGTAACTAAGTTTGACAGTCATCAGTGTCCTTTCTGCTCTTTTAATTGTCACATTAAGATTGTAGGCAGATGAAATAAGAAAGACAAAGACTTTTGCTTAGAGAGAGCAAAAGAAAAACACAAGCATGAAAATACAAACTATTTTTTACTTTTTTGGTTGCTTGTATTCACCACCTTCATCTGAGAACAACCACAGAATAATATGATAAAGCATCAGAGCTGCAGTTCCAGTTGCTTCCTGAGTCTATCTAGTGGCAGCATAAACAACATGAGTTTCCTCCTCTCTCTCTGCTGCTGGCCTCCTGCTTCTTATTGTTTTTGGAAGGAACCTCAGCACTGAAGAGTTCAGCTCATCTGAGCCCAAATACTGTAAATCAGAGAATTGGAGTCACATACTGTATCTCACACTACAATCTCTGTTTTTTCAATGTCTTCAAGTGCTGCACCTTTTACGAACACAGTTCTTCAAAAGTTAGAAAAAACAAAATGTAGTAGCAGTTTTACTGGGTGTGTTTTGTGGTTGTTGCTACATTGTGAAAGTAACACACTGGAGAAAATAGTACAGAGCTGAAGGCCATTCTTGCTGTGGTTGAGATGTCTCTTTTAGGCTGACACAGACAGTACTGTTTGTTATACTTGAAAGGATGGACGACTGAGAGCATAAATACATGTTACATGCTAAAAAACACACCTGGATGTTAGCTGTAGACTATCTTTGTATTTTCTTCCACGTACCACTATAGACACACCGACATACTGTATGTACTGTGCATACAGTCTATATTAAGTCAACATTTAAAGCTTAAGTTTCTGTATTGATGTACTGTAATAACATCTTTACAAGAGCGATATGGAATAAAACTCAGCACTAGAAAGAAGATGCAACTGTAATGCATCTTTTTTTCTGCCAAAGTGATGGTCTCCTGTCCACCAAACACACAAAAACACATAAAAACACAAGTGCAGATTCACATGAAAAAGCATCAGTTCCCCTCTGAAGAGCTTTTCTTGTTTCTTGAGTCTATCTGGTGGCAGCATACACAACATTTGGCTCCACCGCTCTTCTTTTTGCTTTTGGACAGAAAGTCACTGCTGCATAGTTCAGGTCATCAGAGCCCAGATTCTGTAAATAAAAGTATTTACAGTCAGTCACCTTAACAAGTGGAAATGAAGAGAAAAACAAAACAATGGCTGGACATGATCTTAAATTATAAAACAAATACAAGTAAATGATCAAACTTTACTTGTTAAGTAAATGATAAAACATGATTCACCTCACTCTGTTGTCGCTTCTTTTCTTCATTAGCTGCCAAATGAAAGAGACAATGTATCTAATCAGTTAATTGACCGTCATTATTCTAAAACTTTACTGTTATTCTGTTTTTGGCAAACATGAAATTTAGTAGTCTTCCAAAATATTCACACAACTTTAAAGAATTTGTGAAAAAAAAACTATAAACCAAATACAAGATCGAAACATTACCTCTCTGAAGTTTTCTGTTTTTAACAACCAGACCAATGATGACCGTAGTGTGGAGAACAAACAGACTGCCCAAGATCACCAAGATCACACCCATCAGCTTTGTTGTTGCATCCAACTCTGCCACAAGAAAGATCTTTAATCAGACTGTTTCTCCTTTTCTAGCTAAAAATGACGAACATTAAAATGGACAAATGAATTTTGCACAATGAAATCTATAAGAGACTCTTACGTTTAGACTTTCTGTCAATGTCATCATATGATTCATCATCACTGCCTTTTAATGAAATGAAGATACATTTTATTTTTATTTTGTTTTAAAAATGTGCATCAATATCTTGTTCTGACAATAATTAAATAGCCACATATAGAAAGACATAAGAGAAGAATCTAAATTTCATAACATCTTACCTTCAACATTTAAATGTATGACACTTAAAACTGTCTGTCCACTTCTGAGTAAAAATCCACAGAAATAAACCCCTGAGTCAGATAAATTCACTTCCTTAATGTTGAGAGAGGTTGTGGAAACGTTGGAGCTCATTTGAAATTTTCCATTTTTAAATCCATCACAGTATTCAACAGTTTTAGAGCTGAACATATATGAGATACAGCTGGCTTTGTTTCTGTTGACCAGTCTGAACCAGGATGTCTTTGATTGAATGTTGGAAATGTTGGTGCACTGCAGTGTGACGTTTTCACCAGACTGGACCTCCACAGTGTGAGACTCAGAAAGTGAGACAGAGATCCAGCCTGAAACAAACAGCAGAGACAACAAGAGATTTAGTTGTTATAGGAAGAAAAACAAAACCTCTTAATAAATTGAATAATGAGCAAAAACCATTAAATTCTGGCAGCAATGAAGTTGAGAGAAATGTAGTGGCAGTACTTACTGATGCTGCAGAGAATGAAAGCTGTTATCAAGGTAAGGTTCATCATGGTGCGTATGATTGTAGCTCAGCAATGTGTGTAATCAAACTGTGCTCCAGGAAGGGTGCTCTCAACTTAAGAGGTGGGGCCATTTTTTCTTGCTCATACTGTTGCGTAAACTGTCCACATGAATGCTTTCTGTAAAACGAGTGTTGATGCCAAATGATCGTCTGAACGGATACAAGATGGTTATCCTAAAGGTTATTTTAGCTGCTTAGTGTTCAAAATAAAGTTAAAGAATAGAGATAGACAGTCACATGTTATTTTCTTATACTAAATACTCACATGGCCTGGATTAATCTCTGCCATAAAAAATGGCCACGAGAAGTGTCAGCAAATGTAACATTTTAAAGAGTTCCTGGTCACTCTGAACACCAGCGTGCAAGCTGCAGAATATGAGATAATAGTCTTCATGTGTAGAACAAAGTGCTTTATGTCTAGTTGTTCATCAGATACATTGAGGAAACAAACAGGCCCAAATAGAAACAACATAAAGACAAGTGGAATTTAAAATCATCTGATGAATGAAAGATGCAGGTTTTATTAACCACTTTTGTTTTGTTGTGACTGCATCAGAAGCTTTAATTAACATTCTTACTTTTTGTAAGTGAGGAACTTCCAATTTTCTTTATGTTTACAGCTGCAGACAGTTGACTTGAATGGTTTACAATACAGATGCTGGTCATGTGTTGTCATTTACTTACTTAAAAATTTTATGTATCTACAAAAAATAGTTTGTTTTCCCACAACATGCTTTAGTGAGTGGGTATGAAGATCTGTGATTCCATTACATACTCATACATATTCACAGCAGTAGATCACGAAGCTGAGCCTCAATAATAATTCATAAACCTTTGTTTGACTAGTTTATTTCTGAACCTGCCCATCGCACACTGCGCCGTCACATGCTGCACCGTCACACAGCACGCCACCCACCACCACAGGTAAAACACAGGCCTGTGGGAAACACTGTACATGTTGAAGACACAGCAGAGATACAGCAGGTGCAGCTCCTGACCATCTTCACTGCTGTCACATCCTGCCAGGACTTTCTGTTGTGTTTGAACTCTGTGTTTTTGTTCTTTTGGGTTTTCTGTGTTACACTTATGTTGCCAGAGGGGTGTTCCATCAACGCAGTTAAAGAAAGCTACGCTTACTTGAAAAAGCCTGGCTAGAATTAACGTCAACTTTCACTTGAGGCTCAAGTCGTTCCACTAATGCAGCTTAGCCATGTCTAGTCAACGCTAAGTCTAGTAACGGGACAGAGTGCACAGTAAACTTGGCAGCCACGCATTGCTCTGCTCTGTATTTCTCTGTTTTGTGTCTTCAGGTTAGCTAGCCCATTGTTGTTAACTTTGGAGCTAACCCCCTTCACTTTTCCAGCATTTGGGGAAACAACAGACGTGACTTTTTAGCATTTATTAAGCGACACACTGTAGTCTGTATTGTACATTTACTGCCAGACTGACAACTTACTACTAACCTTTTCCTCTGCCCCGCTCGCATCCACCGTCACTTCTCTGCCCCTCGCTCTCTCCCACTCGCTACGCAAACATACTCCTTAACGGAGCCATGCTACCAATCGTTTCCCAGGCAACAACACAGAGGTTGACTCACGTACCGGAACAGCGCTGCTCAGAGACTCCCAAACGCCGTCAGATATCAAATATTAATTTTTTTTTGGCGGGGGTTCTCGTTGTGTCATTATGGTGAAACACAGATTCAGTAAACGTTCAGCACGTTCAGTAAATGTTGAGTACAGTTAGACCTAGTGGTCTCTATTAGGTTGAGCAAGTTCAAAGTTGTGAAAACAATGGGGGTGTTTTGAATACACCCCTGTTTTCACAGGTAATTTGTTAGTCTGTCCCTCCCGCCACAGGAAATAATGGATTACTCCTGGAAAGCTGTTGATGTAGCACTTTTCTCCTCATGAAAATAACACAGAGATTATTCGACCAATGAGAATTTAGTCGGACGAGAGCATATCGACCAACTAATCAACCAGCAGACTACAGCCTTACTGTCTAGGACATTTATCACTATAAGAAGATGATTATTATAACCATTTCTTTTTCTTTATTTGTCATAAACAATACCATCTAATTGACATTTGTATATTTATTAGCCAACATGAATATAAAGTTACCAGTACAGCTGTTTCAAACACAGTGTGCACATTTTTGAAGCAGCAGGTTCTGACTTTTGCAGGTAATAAGTTCCTTCTTTTCCCCGGCGGCAGAACAGGCGAAGATAGCTGTGAATTTTGCTTAAATTTCCCTTTAATTGTCATAAGCTTCGAGGATACTACGTTTGTCATTGAGAGAAAATGACTTTCTGTCTCTGTAATGATTTCAGTGTGCACGCAGCAGCAGCTGCTTATCATGGGAGTAAAGTTTTGTATAGGAATGATTCTGTCTCAGAGCTTTTTGATCCATATAAACAGCTGATCACTGTAACTGTGATCACTATAAGTGGTTACCACTGTATACATTTAAACACAGCAGGAGGACATGGTTTGGACTTTATTTAATTTTCTTTTTCTCTTCACAGCTTGAACAAAATGAGCGAATGAATAAATAACTAACTTAAAAATAAACGCTGGCACACTTTTATTTCTTAAATTATAAACGCTAAGCTTTTAAATAAAAGGGTTCACTCCAACACAGAAGTGGCCACGAATAAAATGGGGATTTACTTTAGTATTTTTTGTAAAAGTCCCTCAGAGTTCTTCTATTTTATGTTTCCGAGCACGGACAAGTGATGTGAGTGCGAAAAGACACTTGATGGGACCGTCTTTTGAGAGTCTGTTTCCGTCTGTCGGACATTCTTTGACATGCAGCTGAATTAAGCTTGACTGCTAGCCTGCCACGGAGCAGGCTAGTTCTTCTGACCAAGTTACCATGGTTACTGAGCTGGGACTGATATAAGCCGCAGTGGTGGAACGGAACTCTCACTTAAATAATTGAAATTAATTATCGAAATAAGCCAGGCTACACACCCCTGTAGTCATTTGATTGAGCTTGTTTATTATTTGACTTTCGGTCGGATTGTGTCATGTGTTCTGGAATTTGGTTTTCTCTGTGTTTCCCTTGTGTGTTCCTTCACTCCTCCTGTGTTCATGTTCATCCTCCTCTCACCTGCCCTGCATTACCCTCGTTAGCCCTGCCCTGCTCCTAGTGTCTTACTCAGTCTATCAGCTCGCAATCTGTCCTTGTATTGTGTCACCTGTTCATTGTTGTCTGATTGCTTTAGTTCCTGTTTTTATTTTGAAATGTTTTCTCCTTGTGTTTTATTACCTTTACCTCCTGTGTTTTCCCACTTTGTTGATTGCCTCATGTGTTTCACCTGTGTCTTGTTTCACTCACCTGTGTTCAGTTTGTAATCAGACCCTGTGTATTTAAAGTCCAGTTTTCATTTCAGTCTTTGTCAAGTTGTCTGTGTTTCTGGTCAGTGTTCCTTCTTCCTGTGTCTCAGTGTCTCCTGTGTGTTTTGAGTTATTCTATAAATTTCTGTATCTGATCCTGCTTGCTGTTCTCTGTGGTCAGGTCCACCTGCTCCACTCACTTCGTGACAGCTGTGATCTGTACTCAGTCTTCCTCAACGCAGCTGCCAACATGTTTCTTGAAAAATATCAATGACTCCTTACTTATTACTCATTGAATTGGTAATCACATTACTTTTGTACCTACTCAACAGTAGAAAGAAATGACTTATATGAACTGTTACATTAATTTCTGTGAGTCAGTCCAGCTCTGTCAAAGGTGCTTTCCAACAACTCTACATGCCACATCTTTTTGTGTTTAACAAGCAAAAGAAGGAAATGAGACATTTTGGTTCATAGGGGACATATTGTGCACATTTCCAGGTCTATATTTATATTCTGGGGCTCTACTGGAATATCTGTGCATGATCTACAGTTCAACAAACTTTTTATCTCATACTGGCTCTTTATGCAGCTCCTCAGTTCAGCCTCTGTCTGAAACAGGTCATTTTAGGTCCTGTCTCTTTAAAGTCCCCCTCCCAGTTAGCCTACTCTGTTCTGATTGGCCAACTCTCGGAAGCTGTGTCTCAGCCGACTTCCGGCAGCTCTGGAGGCTACGTAAAAAAACCATAGTAGTAGGATCTGCTTCTTTTTCCTCTTCACTTGAGATGGAAACTTCTTAAATACATCTGTACATGTCAGAGACTGATTCTGATCTGACATATGCAAGTGAAGAATGCAGACAACACATGGAACAACCTTAGGAACAAAGGCTACAAAATGGATGGTTGTTTGTGGGCATGTGTGAACAATCTGATGTCATCACAAGGAGGAAGTAGAAGTAACGTTGCAAACGAAGCATTCAGAGCAGGCTGAAGCCCTGGATGTTGACTTTCAGGGAGCATTTTTTCACACATTCACCTCAAGTTTTGGACCTTTGACCATGTTTAACAAACATCTGACATCTTAACATTATAAAAATGAGAGAAAATCTCAAAAAGCATAATGTTGCCTTTTGACAAGCAGCTAGCACACACATTGTAGAGATTCACAACAGTGAGCCCCAGCGTGCTCACACACACACACACACACACACACACACACTACCAAATCTGAACAAAACCCTGGTGATACCCAAATATAGCAAGAGCTAGCCAGCTAAGGAGACACAATATACACCTAGAGCACTCTCAACTGAATGCACACAGACATTATGTTGATCCTCCATCCAATTCTTTGTAAGACAGCAATCCCACCTTCCTATGTAGGAGTAAAAAGAGCATTTCTGGGACTAGTAACTGTCGTCAATGCTGAATTTAAAAACTGAATCCTTTACATTACTTGTAAGAGATTTGAAACTACTCATTAATGAAAAATGTATCACATCAGTGTAATGTGCTCTGGTTAAAACATTCATCAAGAATGTTGTTGGATTTGTTCTGTGTCAGCTGTCAACGGATCTTTGTCTGACTCAATAAAAGTAAAACCTCACAATATGTCAATAATGTGTATAGACCAGAGGCAGACTGAACACCACTGGATGTCATGTAGGCAGCTATACTGGAAACATCTACAATGTCCAGATGATCAGCCGTCCTCCTCTAGAACCTCAACAGTGAGGCTCAGCTAAGTGATGTACTGCTGTGAATATGTATGAGTATGTAATGGAATCACTGATCTTCACACACACTCAAAACAAGCTACTTTTTTGTGGATACTTCAAAGTTTTAAAAATGATGTCTCCATAAGCCGACAGCTTGACATGCATTTCAGGTATGAATGTGGGAACTGTTGCAAGGTGAATTAAAAAAATCAGATGCCAATAAGCAGAACTTTATTTCGGATACCTGGGAAAAAGAGGGACGAGTGTTTAACCAGTTCCTCCACATGGCATTCCTGGAGGATGGTAAAGCTGACACAGTGTTGCTGCTGCAAAGGATGTCATCCAGAAAACTTGAGGGGGGGGTCACATGGTCGGGATCTTGAGGGGACCTGTGTGCATTGATTGATTGAAAATTTAAAAAAAAATGGAATTTGTATTTTCTGTACCTTGGCAGGTCTTAATCTATCTGGACAGGCTGCCCAAGTAGAGAGAAACACTGATGTACAGTCTGGAGCAGAGTGAATGTTTTCACATGAGGCTGTCAGTGTCAAACTGTGTCACCACAGTGTAAAGTGCAACAAGGGGCAGGTGGGAGCCACATATAATTATATTTAAAAATACGACCTTTCAAAATGCATATTTGAATTCAGACATTTAGTACATCAACATCAGTTTAAATATCCAGTTTTCACTTTGATGGTTGTAAGTTTTACAAAAAGGTTTTTATAAATGTTCTGTAGAAGCTGATCATTTAGTCTACTTGACAGCAGAAAGTCACACAGTTAACTACACAGTTAACTACACAGTTAACTACACAGTTAACTACACAGTTAACTACACAGTTTTGACTGAACAGGTCTCTTGACTTTCAGGTCAGTTGTGCTCTGACTACACTGTGATATTATGTGTACCTCACTCACTCCTCCACTGTTGCATCTAACTCTCTCTATAAGAGAATGTGGACAGTCATCAATGTCCTTACTGGCTCCTCCTCCATCAAACACCAATCATATTGTTTTTCTGTCAGATCTCCATCTGAGGCAGATAAAATAATCAAGAAAGAGACTTTGAGAGAGATGAGAATGAAAACATTTAGCTCACTTTATTTATTTGCACAAATAACAAAACACACACAAACAATACATTAAAGAATTAAAAATGATTTTCATCAGGTGCTTAACTCAACAACACACAACACAATTTTGTATGAATCAAACTTGTTTAGATGATTTGACATCATTTTTGGATAAGTTGATGGTGTGTATCGCTACCCTCACAATACTCCACCAGCAGATTAATGAAGCATTAGTTTCACTCTGAGCTGTTGCTGTTGTTTCTTCTTGTCTGTCTGCAGGCAGCATAAATAACATGAGTGTCCACTTCTCTCTGTGATGCAGGCCTCCTGCTTCTTATTGTTGTTGAATACAAAGTCAGTGCTGTGTCCTTCAGCTGATCAGAGTCCAGATTCTGTAAATAAAAGTACATGCAGTTCTACATGTCAAATAGCTGAGTTTGTGAGAAAAACACTATTGACTTGTGATGATTCTACAACCTTTTGAAATGATCAAACACAAAACTGGATTTACCTTGTTCACTAGTGAATTCTGCCCTTCAGTGGCAGCTGAGTGACAGAGACAATACATCTGATCAGTTAATAGAAAGTTTGCTGTCATCACATCTTGGCTACAAGAAATGTTCTATTTTTTCATCATACTGACACTATTGAACATTTCCATAAGTGTTTAGTTTGAGTAATTCTCATAAAGTACCTGTCTTAAGTTTCCTGACTTTAACCAGCAGACCAATGATGACCATTACAAGGAAAACAGTCAGACCACCCAGCATCACACTCGTCAACTTTGTTGTTTCATCACACTCTTCTACAAGAAAGATCATTAAATCAGACTAAACTTTACCATAAGTGACTTGAAATGGAAGAAAAAAAATCTGCATTTCTACATCTGCAAATCTTACTTTTAGATGTGTGGTCCATGTTATCATGTGATCCATCATCACTGCCTTTTAATGAAATGAAGATACATTTAGTCTTGATTTTGTTTTGACAGATTTGCATCACAATCATTGTTAATGTTTAAACTGTCACTTTGTTGCATATGCAGTTGGATAATTCTGAAACATATCAACAATATAAACATAAATGACCAAATAAAAAACAAGACATTAATCTTACCTGCAACATTTAAATATATCACAGTGAAAACTGGACGGCCACTTGTGTAGAATCCACAGAAATACAGTCCATAGTCTGATGAATCCACTTGTTTGATGTTCAGAGAGACAGTAGAGATGTTGGAGCTCATTTCAAATTTTCCCTTCTGAAAGCCATCGCAGAGTTCAGCTTCGCTGCCAGATCTGATCATAACAGAGATACAGTTGATCTTGGTTCTGTTAACAAGTCTGAACCAGAAAGCCACAGAGCCATATATTAATCTATTGATGCAATGCAGTGTGACTTCTTCACCAGACTGGACCTCCACAACCTGAGACTCAGACACTGAGACAGAGATCCAGCCTGAAACACACAGCAGAGACAAGTTGTTACAGGAAGATAAACGATACCTCTTAATGAATTTAACAGTGAGTATATAAGTTTCAGTCGTGTTGGCTAAACATAGAATAACAACATTTGTAATGAAGTTGAGACTAATTCAAAGCCAATACTCACTAATGCTGCAGAGACTTAAAGCAGTTATCAAGGTAAAGGTCTTCATGGTGCGTATGACTGAAGCTCTGCAATGTCTGTTCTAGATGTGTAACCCAGGAAGGTTGCTCTCAACACAAAGAGGAAGGATGTTTTTTTGTTTCTTATCCTGTTGCGCAAACTGACATTAATGCTCTCAGAAAAAGCATCTTGATGCAGATGTTTGGCCTCAGTGAGAACAAGACAAAGTTATTTTTCAGACAATTTTATTTAATAATGAATAATATTCAACCCAAATTACATACAATATAGTGAACAAAGATATACTGAATAAGAAAATCAAATTTCATCAGAAGATTAACACATAATCTCACACAGGCTCCACTGTCTGCTGGACTCTATGGGTAATCCTCCTCTCATATCACATGCACACAATCGCTCACACTCACCAGAAGCAGTGGCAGCACATCGACAATATGATGTCTCACTCCGCTGCAACTAGACTGAGCTGGAGCTTGAGATAGATCTCTACAGTGAAGATGAAATCACCGCTCCATCTGGCTCTCTGCCGCCATGGCCACCACTGTCAGATGCCTCAGCTGAGACACTCCAAGTGGCTTCTCCAATGGATGATGACGACAGCCTCTCATCTGTCTCAGCGACTTCACTGACCTTCTGAAATCCGCCGCCCATGTCTGTTCCCTAGGATTTCCTGAAAGTTATGGCTATGGCGGTGGAGCGTGTGGTGCTTCCTTTGCCCACCCCCCATTCCACCCAAGCTGGTCAACTGTGAAGGATTTTATGGCCTGGCTCATCCTGATCAGCCTGCCTTCGTTTCGCCTCCTCTACCAGACATCTGGCATTTCACCAAAGCGTCCTGGAAGGAGCTGCTGAGAACGAAGTCACCAGTGGCGGGGACTGGTATCCTTCTTGACAGTGCAGGGTCACATGGAGACAGACTGTCCTGGTGTGCCCCCCCTGGAAGAGGCCATTGCAACCCTCTTACTTACCTACACTTGGCTGGTTGGGCAGCAGTGAGAAAGCTGCAGCCTCCACTGGCGCAGGACAGAGACACGCTGGAATATTTAAAAAAATATTCGGGCTGGGCACACAAATACACAGCTGCACGCCTCCTTCATGGTAGATTTCCCATAGCGCCAGACGGTCTCTTCGGATCCCTCTCCTCTGTCACTCAGCACTTCAAGAGGCTTGAAGAAGAGAAGACGCAGCTGAGCTGACATTTGCCACTCGCCCCTTCTTTAAATCAGAGAGGAGACGAGGTGCACGAAGGAGAGTGCGCAGCAGATTTGGAACTGGTTTGGGAGAGTAGAAGTGGACCTGTTCGCCAGTCAAAATAACACCCACTGCCTGCCGCACAACGATTGACCTTTGGGGGTGGATGCCTATGCACACGCGCCATGGCCAAGAAGCTGCATTACGCCTTTCCTCCGCTTTGTCTCATTCCCCTGCTGCTGGAGAGAGTGAGACAAGAGTGGTTGTTGGTCATCCTGAAAGCCCCTGGACCGCCGTTTGGCACCGTAGTATGCAGAGATGACTAGGATAATAATAATAATAATAATAATAATAGTAATAATAATACATTTTATTTATATAGCACTTTTCTAAACAATGTTACAAAGTGCTTTACAAAAGAGAATGAAACCAACAAGGCAGATAAAATAAGAAAAGAGGAACACATAGGTAAATGCAGAAGTACATAGTAACAATAGAGAATGCACAATGATAGTAATAATAGGACAATGGAATGCACAGGAGTAAAATAATGATTAAAAATAAGATAAAATAACATCAATTAATAGGTGTAAAAACAGTAATTAAAACATATCAAACATTTCCAAAAGCTTTCACAAAGAAAAAAGTTTTAAGATGAGTTTTAAAAAGAAGCTAGAGACCTAGTGTGTCTGAGTTCAGTGGGCAAAGAGTTCTAGAGAGTGGGGGCTCTGACAGCAAAAGCCCGATCATCCTTTGTCACAAGCTCTGACCTGGGAATGACCAACAGGGCTCCATCTGCGGATCTTAAGGGCCGAGGGGGCACATATCAGTTCAGTAGTGCAGATATGTAACTGGGAGCAAGGCTGTTTAATGCCTTAAAGTTAAGTAATAAAATTTTAAAATCAATACGAATAGAAGGCTAACTGGGAGCCATTGTAGGGAGGCAAGCACAGGGGTGATGTGCTCATACCTTTTTGTCCCAGTAATGAGACGAGCAGCAGCATTTTGGACCAGCTGGAGACGGTGAAGGGAGCCCTGTCTGATACCTGAATAAAGTGTGTTGCAGTAGTCGAGTCGAAAGTATAGTTTTTTGAAGATCGGCAAAAGATAAAAATGACCTAATTTTGAAGATGAACTTCAACTGGTAGAAACACAACTTCACAACATTTTTGACTTGATTCTCAAAACAGAGGTTGGAGTCAGATGTTGGCGGCTCAGCCCTGCTCCATTCCCCAGGTGTGGGGGGCTTGGCATGTTATGTTGAACGCACAGCTCCCTTTTGGCTATGGAGAGGGAGTGGCTGGTAAAGCCCTACCCAAGAATTGCCTAGCTAGTTGGCTTTATGAGTGCATCTCCCAAGCCTACAGGCAGGTGGGTAAGGTAAGGCCCAAGCAAATTCAACACATAGCATGGCAGCCTCTATGGCCTTGTTCGGTGAGGTGAGTGTCGAGGACATATGCATGGCGGCGTCCTGGTCTACGCCTTGTCCATTCATGAAGTTCTATGGACATGACAGGCTCCTTTTCAAGGTCCATGCTTGCAGGTGTGACTCAGGACTTATGAAAAGGGTGGTGTGTGTCAGCTGTGGTTCACCTGACCCCCTCCTGGGCAATTATACACCCGCATTCTCCGTGATCTAAGGTAACTCAGGAAATGGGGTGTGCAGGGTGTTTTGCATATGACCTAAGACCCATGTGAGGTTAGACCATTTTTTTCACCCAGCTCTGCTCCATGTTAACTGTACTGGGTTGGGCCCACTACTGCTCCACTAAGCAGCTGGGATTATACAGTTGCGGCAGTCTGATGATATGGCGCACATTCATCAGGCTCCTCCTACTGTGTCCATAGAGTCCAGTAGAGGGTGGATCCTGTGTGAGATAGAACAAACATTACAATATTGTAATCCTATTTCTATAAGCACAGGCAGCACCCTACCAATGGACCCTGCCACTCCCACGCCATCCTCTGAAGTGGTGTTGGATGGTAAAGCGTCAGCGAGACACTGCTTATATAGTGTGTGGGACACACGTAATCGGTAGGCGCGTCCTGATTGGCCAGCTATGTGCATGCAAATTTCAGTGAGTGATTTCATGCGTGTGATCGGACAGGAGTATTACCCATAGAGTCCAGTAGACCTTAACCCTCCGCTTGTGCTCATAGAACTAGGGTTACAATATTGTAACCTTTGTTATAAAAAAGCCCTCTTCAGATTGAGAGTTGTCAGGAAATGTAATGCTAAGAGTCAGTTGACACTCTTTCACTGAATAACAGCAAGTTACACAAGTTTATGCAAAAGCTGACATTATAATGTTAACACAGAACAGTTATCTTGAATGTAATGGCACTGAAATCCATTGGGAACGAAATACATAGTTGTTAGTTTAATTTCACTTGAGTAATTTACTGTTGTGGTCTGTGTTTACATTACCTATTCATACATCCCTACGTCTAAAACAAAATCTAAATCTCAAACTTACTCAAAAACCTCGCAAGAACTTTGCACGAGCTGCAGATAGTAATGGGTGGACCGATTCTTTTCACAGTATCGGTTCCTTTGAGTTGATACATATAAATGTATCAAACCTTTCGGGTTTTGATAGTTTTTGCAAAATACTCAGTTATAGTACAAGCACATTCAACAGCTAGTGCTGCCTGCCCCACAAAATTTCTCTTCAGTGCATTACCAGTCATCATGTATAAATTTACATTAATAAAGATAAAATTATTATAATATTAATTTAAACGCATTGATTCACAATCCCACTTGTATATAAGTAGGCTATATAAGCTCAATACGATGTTACAGAAATGTGATGTGACACTGACCAACAATCTGTCGGTCTTTTTGAGTCTTTTTGATGATTCCCGCTCATTCATTGGTGCTCATGCTGTTTTGAGCAACTGCACCATTGTGGTTTTGAACTGTGGGAAGAATCAACATGTAAGAGTCTGTCCATTCTTGATGAAAAGCTGTTTGCAGTTTTCACTGTCTAATCTTCTCTTTTTTTGAGCACGCCACGTGATTTCTTCTCTCCCCTTGTGTGTATGTGTGTGTACCATAAAGGATAGAAAAGCTGCTCTGTATAAAATACATATGCTCCGTCATATAATTTATCATTTATTTCACTCATCTATACGATCTGCCCGTGGGAAGAAGGAACATGTAAGAGTCTGTCCATTCTTGATTAAAAGCTCTGTTTTTGCTGTCTACTGTCCTCTTTTTAGAGCACGCCATGTGATTTCTCTGACTGTATTTCTAAATTATCCACTCCTCACTCTGGCGAGTGGAAAAAGGAATTTCCTACACATGCCGGAGAAAGCTGCTGGTTCGCTGTGTTTGTTTGTGGGGGTAGATAACTGGTTCACACTCCAGCTTAGTAGGTGGCGGTGATGCACCTTAACGCTGGTTGCCACCCACCATAAAATATAGAAAAGAAGATAGTGCTGCCTGAGTCTGAGACAGTGACAGGAGCAGGAGAGCAGCCCGGGCTTGTCAGGCAGAGGTAATGTTATCCTCTGCCTTCTGCTTAGGATTAATCACCGGCTTATCAGATCATAACCTAACCCTATGTGCGAGAAAACTGACTAAAAATAGATTTAGGACCACGGCAACTAAGGCCCTGTTTACACCTGGCATTAACATGAGTCTCCACATGCGTCCTGAGTGACCACATGTGATCCGATCTCACTTCCCCACTCTATATGCAAATAAACATGGACATCATTTCCGTTTTCAAAGACCAAATTTGTTTGTTATTCATCCAAAGCTGTGTTCAACTTCTTTGATAACAGGATAAATATTCAGGATCTAAATAAAAATTCTGCGTCGGGAGAGAGAGAGATGCAGCGATCTCCCCGCAGCTGCATCTCTCCATTCAGAGACACTATGCATATTTAAGCATAAGATACAGCAGCATAACTTCATTGATTATTTAAATCTCCGACACGCCGACAGGGTCGGTCAGGATCTAACATTAATTACTGTTCTGTGTTCTTCTGCACATCCAATAGGTCAGCTGTTGCACACACAGTCCAGGTTCATACAGTGAAACTGTTTGGAGTAAAGCAGCCGTCCTGAGTTCATTATGTCGAGCAGCGCAGCAAAACTAAAAACTGTAGTTATCAATTTGACAGGACAGAGGAAACTATCCAGCTACGTTTAGCTTCTGAAATATTTAGTGAGACAGTCAAGCGAAACATTAATGGTTTAATTTCTATTCTAACTGTCGATTTGAAGAGGGAAACCGGTTAGGGGAACGAGAAAAACAAGAAAAAACGGGAGGTGGATTACATTTTTAATTCATATGAAAAACAAAATAATTTGTTTATCCTGTTATCAAACAAGTTGAACAGCTTTGGACGGAGGGTCCTGTGTCTAGTCTGCCAGAAAATAGAGGACATCAGTTGAGTAGGCGGTCCTTCAATGTGGCCCAGGACGCATTTGCGTATACACTACTAAAAGAATGTGGCCACATGCGGCCCAGACCACCTCCGAATGTGGTCTGAGTGATCGGATCTCAGTCCATCCTCAATGCGTCTTGGGTGCAT
The DNA here is from genome assembly GCF_963924715.1 of Thunnus thynnus. Classification (NCBI taxonomy): domain Eukaryota; kingdom Metazoa; phylum Chordata; class Actinopteri; order Scombriformes; family Scombridae; genus Thunnus; species Thunnus thynnus. The sequence goes on from NC_089538.1 coordinate 6,370,311, forward strand.
TTACACCTGTACTTAAAGCTGTCCACTTGTGATCGGATCACCCGAGACGGATGTTAATACCAGGTATAAACAGGGCCTAAGACAGTGATCTTTCAATGCATACCCAGAGCTAAGCAAGAAGAATTTGTCAGTGACATTAACAGCTTGAACTGGGATGATGTACTGTCCTCTGATGATCTAGACTATGACTATGATACTTTTATTCACAGAATCAACTCCGTGAGGGAAAGATTTAATGTGAGGATACGGATAAAATCTAAAAATAAAAACAATTTACTGTGGTTTAATGTCAAAACTAATGAAATCTAGAGAGGCTGCGCTAAGGAAGGTAATTAAAACTAGAAGAGACACCGACATGCTGATTTATTAAGGTTTAAGGAACAAAATTATCCAAGAGCTAAGAGAAGCTAAATCTCGTTTTTATCTCAATATATTGAATGAGGCAAAAGGCAACAGTAAATTGATCTGGAAAAACACTGATAATCTCACAAGGAGGGACCCAAAATTTTTAGGAGCACAGGGAGAGTTAATTGAAGATCATCTTACTGTTGCTTCTGTCTTTAATCATTTTTTTCTTGAGTCTGTATATGAGTTAGGAAAAAAAATTATGAAAAGGAAACTGGATATTGTCCTTATAGATGCTACAGGCCAGGTTTTCAAGCTGGTGGAGACTAGTGAGTTACAAGTAAACAAAATCAGCTCCTTAAAAAGCTCCAAAAGTAGAGATGCTGTCCAATTTGACACCATGTTTGTTAAATCACACAAAGATATTTTAACTACCCCTATTGCTCATTTAATTAACTTGTCTTTTAAATACAGCTCCTTCCCTGATGACTGGAAATGTGTCACACCTATTTTTAAATCTGGAGTCCACCTTGAAGCCAGTAACTACAGACAAATAAGTATACTGCCAGTACTCTCAAAGGTTGCTGATAAAGTTGTCATTGAACAACTGACAACATTTCTTAATACAAGCAGCTTTGGTCTACATTGTATGCAATTTGGCTTTAGAACAAGTCATTCCACCGAAACTGCTACCTTGCACTTAATAGAGAAAATTAAATCAAGACTTGATAAAGTAGGAGTAGTTGGTGCTGTATTTTTAGATCTGCGTAAAGCATTCGACACAGTCAATCATGATGTTTTAATATAGAAACTCTCTAAATTTAACTTCTCATCTAGAGCACTGTCCCATAACATGAAGTGCACAATGGGTGTTCCACAAGGGACAGTGTTAGGTCCCCTATTATTTAGCCCAGGGGTTCTCAACTGGTCTCACTCTGGGACCCATATTTTCCCATAGTCATTAAGTCGTGACCCGCTTTTATAGAATTCAAACTGAGCAAATTTATTTTTTCAAAAATATCCTTCGAAAAAACATATGTATGTCATCTTTTTTTTTTTAAACATATATTTACATGCACAAAGTGCACTTCAGAGCACATTATTAAGAGGAGGACCATGACAACTGCCAGTACACTAAAATAAATATCAAAACTACACAAAATAAATAAGGCCACAAAATTAGATATTATGGCAAAAATCATAATCACAATTAATTTGGTCAATATTGAGATCACGAATATTTAACACAATTACTTTTTGACTCTCATTTTGCCGATTGCCAGTGCCAATATATGCACATATTTTTTTCCACCTGGCTGAGTAGACTATTACAAATGCAATCATAGATTGTACTAATGATCAAGAAAGACAGTATATGAGGGAAGAAATTAGGAAGACTGGATTCAGGAGCTCAGCATTAAAAAAATTAAAACCTGCCAAGTGGGTGGAACAGTAGTTTTCTTTGAGTTTATTAGACAGGATTAATGTGTAGGATTTAATCTTTGGTCCACAGTCCGAAGCAGAAGGGGGCGGTAATGCACCTCATATGCTGGTTGCCAACGCTGATATAAACCAAAAAGAAGAAGAAAAAGTTTTTTCAGAGTGGTACATCCTGTCAGCTGAGGTGTTTCCTATCTCTGCAGCCGAACATGGCAGCACCTCCACGGACTATTACATCCCAGCGGTCCCGGTGCTTCCTCCGCAGGCTCCACTTCACTCAGCTGCCCGACAGTCCCGCTGCTTCTTCCCACTTTAACCTGAATAACAAACTGGGGCTCGGTGCCCCGGTTGGATCCAAATGGAGAGCCGCGGCTAGCTGGGAGGCTATTTTTACAAAATTTTCACAGAAAAATAACTGGATTTAAAAAAAAAACCCAGAAAACTACTTTTTAATGCCCAAAATAACAGTATATAAATTCCCAGATTTTCAAAAAAAAGAAAAAACATTAAGGGCCGTGAATATACTGTATATCTCCAAAACCCAGATACAGGAAAGTACCTTTTTTTCCAACTAATTCTCTGACAGTTAATTCTCTGTGGATTTAGAAGCCAACCTCAAGGAAATTGTCCAGGGACCATCATCTGAGACCGTCCAGCCAGGCAGCTCTGTGACCTTCAATTGCACAGTACAAACTGGAACCTGTGATGGAGAGCGCAGAGTTTACTGGTTCAGACACGGATCTCGCCAAGGAATCCTTTGCACCCACATGGATCAGTCTAAACACATCTCCACAGCACAGTCTCCATCACAGAGTTGTGTCTATCATTTTCAGAAAACGAACCTGAGCTCCTCTGATGCTGGAACTTACTACTGTGCTGTGGCCTCCTGTGGGGAGATACTGTTTGGAAGTGGAAGCAAGCTGCTCATCAAAGACGATGTTGAAGACCCAATGGCACAGATTAGAGTCTTAGTCTGGCTGTCCATCATTAGAACTGGGATCCTCCTGCTCTTTCTAACTTTGTGTCTCTTGGCTTATATCAGTAAGAGGTGGTGAAGTCCTTAATGTAGAGAATACAGACCAAAAGTAGATGCACACATTTTTTATTTGGCTGTTACAATTTTGAATAAAAGTAACTTTGACAAAGCTCTTTCATCATTTGTCTCTTCATACAAGGTCATTATTTTTGTCAGTGTCACTTGAATTTACAATGAATTTAATCTCTACAAAAGAAAAGCAACTACACAAACAAAACAACATTTTAAACAATTATATAAAACACTTGAAATTGACGGTCAAAAATATTGAAAACAACTTTTCAACCCAGTTGCACTGAATATTATTATTCATTAGTCAATTTATTTAATTCTCCATATAACTTCTTTTTTGTAATGATATCCAAGTCAAAACCAGTAAATTTGAGAACGCCTTCAGTCAACAAAAAACACATCATTTCAACACTGAAATTACTTGAGATTGTGTTAAGATGATTTCATTCTACCAATAACATTAATTTGTTATTGAAAACATTAATAAAAAATAAGAGAGGCTGATGGTGGTGGTGATGTGCTTTTTTTTATCTCCTTCTTAGTTAGTTTAGTTTAGTTTAGTTAGTTTCTTTTTTGTTTTAGATGCTCTCACCTCTTTCTTCCTGTCAAAAACTAGATGAGTAAAGCAGTGAGAGTACCTCAGGAACATGCTCACTTTGTTTAATCAACCTATAAACTTGAGTTCAGATCTTGCTAACCACAGTGCTACATACCAAGGTGTGTGCGGTCACTCAGAGATGCACAAAAGCACACTGTGTTGTCAATGAATTTAGGCTTCTTAAGATAGAGGTTGATGGCTGAGAGGTTGGCAAAAATAGTTTCCTATGATCTACTGAAAGTCTTGGGGTGGAGGTGGAGCTACATAGGTTTTTGGCACCAAAATGAGGACATCCTGCTTGAAACGACAGTACTACACATGAAAACAAAGAGAGTGAAAGGTCCTATAGAGAGGTGTGAGTGCACTTCTTTTGAATTTGGCAAAGAAGAGTACAGTGATAGTGGAAATTGGCAAGTTGTAAGGCAAGATGTAAGTTTCGCCACTCATCACTTCAAAGAAACGGTCTGACAGAAGTCATTGCAAGGCAAGCTTTCAAAGTATTTGATCAAATGTAAATGAAATCATTTTGACAGAAGTGTTTGTGTTTCAGGAGAACTCACATTACCCTGATAAACAGTTGTCTTTGTACACAGAATCAAAGCACAGATGAAACATGTTGGCTCTACTGCTTTACAGTGGAGTACACACATTCACTCCAGTGGTCGTCCTGCTGTCTTCTTGATCTTTTGGCCTTGTGATCCCTTAAAGCAGCATAATGAAGGTTTTCTGCATCTTGACCTAACTGTTAACAAAATATATGGTTAATTACTATAATATAACATATAGCACATGCATGTGTAAGGACCTGTCATGGTGAAACAAACTAATTCATGCGCTCAAATAAATAATTTGTGTGCACTAATTAACAGAACATAACATTAAACAATCAATTAAAACTACTAACAACCAAAACTGACCAACAGCTGCAACAAAGGCCAACAGGAAAATAAAAATAAAGATGTTGCTGTGCTGTTAAAAATTCTTAATTGTTCAATAGAACATGGTGCTTACCTCTGCATTAGGAGTAGACGTCGCTGAAAATGTTGAGTCTGGTTGTGACAAACAAAATAAAAAGTCAGTTTTATTCAAATGAAATGTGTCCTCATTACCTCATTACTTCATTAATATTACAAGTACCTGTACATTGGCAGTTTCTCTTCATTATGCACACTGTGAGAGCCAGTAAAACAACCAGGACTGTGGTGAACGCCAAAGCTCCGCTCAAGAAATGCACCAAGGGAAGAAGGTCCACCTCATCTGTAGACATTACAGAGCTTTTAGCTTTTTTCTCATGTATATCATAATGGTCTTGAGCTTTTCAAGTCTACCTTAAAACAGAACTGACATGCCCATATAGTATGCACAATAAAAGGGTTGTAAATAGTCCACCTCTCCATACAGGCCACAAAAAGATTTCAGTGTAAGTAAAGGGGGCCAAATCCACAGTTCTTTGACCTGTGTAAAAATTCATTCTTAAGTTCAGGTGAAGCTAATATGAGGCGCTCAGCAGTCTGAGTTCGTCAAAACAAGTGTTTAACTTCCATATGCAATACTCACATGTCAGTTTAAAGAGTTGTTGATCCTCAACCCGTTTATCTTCCAGCGTTAGTCTTTTTTTGTGATTGTATCACCACAAAAAGCATCCCTTGCTTAGCTGTGGTGAAGGGATACTTCTTGGCAGTCAAATGTATATTTGTTGCCAGTGCTAAACCTGTATTTAACTGCCAAGATGAAGATACCAACTTGATTTGGTTTAAATTTTAAATGTTAAAGCCTCATATTAACTGCAGCTGAATTTTGGAAAGCATATTTTTCACAACAAAAACTGTTGAATTATTCTCCATCTCTTACAGTGGTGTTGCTTTAGGAAGCAGTTGCTTCATGGTTGAGAAAGACAGACGGAATGATTATAGCAACCATTCATTCTTACTGGCATGTGAGTATTGTATTAAGATAGAAAATCTGGACCTATTCTTTAAGGAGTTCTCTCTATTTAACAAATGACACAACCTCTGCTTGATTGTTACTTACGCTCAAAGTCAAGCTTGGTCTTATTTCCAAATAGTATCTGTCCACATGAGGCGACAGCACAGTAGTACGTCCAAGCATGAGAAAGATTCAGACTCTTCATTGGCAAGTTGTAGACACAGATGTGTGTTTGTGTGTTGTTGTTCCTCTCACACTGATCATTCCTGCCTCCATGTGTGTAAATGATTCCTGGATGAGATTCTTCAGAGTTTTGGAACCAGTAAACACTGTGTTCTCCATCATCACAGGTCCCAGTGTGTACTGTACAGTTCAGAGTCACTGGCTGGATGCTCTCAGATGCCGACTGATGGACCAAAGCTTGGATGTTCAAACCTGAACCCTTTACATTGAGAGCAGTGCCCTCTACAAATTCAAAGTCATATAAATTGCTACTGACGCAGTAGTAAGTAGCTGAGTCTGAAATGCGCAAAAATGAGATCATCAAGTGATGGGTATTGTTTTCAGTATCCAATGAGAAACGTGGATTGTCCTTGAATTCATCATGAAAAGTGTTAACTTTGTTATGCCTGTAGAACGTAGTCACCAGCTTTGGTTTCTGTCCCGGAGTTTGCTTGTACCAGTAAAGCATCACTGCAACATTATCTCGACAAAAGCATTGCAAAGTCACACGTTCCCCAACATTAGCTGATTCAAAACGTATAGATGGTTGTTTTAAAGATGTCATATGAGCTGAGGAGAAAGTGAAGAGACAAAGGAAATGCACAAGTCATTTAATGCCAGTATGTTGTAGTGAACTGTATTGCAAAATGCATAAAAACATGTTACAATCATATGGTTACACTTTAAAGCAAAAAGGCAAATCACAACTTACCTGAATTCACCACAAACAGACATGTGCAAAACAAAGCAAAGTATGGAGGCGTCATCGTGCTTCAAATGCTGTGATGAATGAATTGAATCTCTGTACGTTCTCTGCTCTTCAGAGAGATGACTGTGTTTGATTGGCCAATCAGAGGTCCTAATTTGGAAAGAGTGCTCAGTGCCCCTTGCCCTGATAATTTTGGTCCTTGAGAAGAGCTTTATCAGCAACAACATGACTCTTCAGCCTCTAATTAGATTTACAAAGAATCACTGATAAAGAAATGACTTGTGTAGTTTGTACATAACATCATACAGTGAAGTCAGTGAACAAGGCGAATCAGGATTTACAGCTTGCAGAAATATGTTGACTGACTGACTGGCTGGTGGGCAACACAAGCTAGTTGTAACTGCTTAGCATTGATGTTAAATGACTACCTGACAAGCATATCGGGGATAATTTTCAAGATAATATTAATGGTTTTCTTCTAAAGTCGGATGAGAATTTTGAGCAATTTCCTTAATGGTTATTCAGCCACATTAAAAATCAATAGTTGGTTAATCGTTAACAATTTATGAAATACAGTGTACATTTTTCTGCAGTAAAATCATTTTAAACCACTGTTGTGGCCTATAATCACTGCAAAATCAGTAGTGAATTAGGAATTTGAACAACAGGGTCGGTAAACACCAAGTTTCTTGAATTATAAATGAAATAAACAATGTTTTCATTTAAAATGCGAAGTACCCATCTTGTCTGTCACTATTCACAAGTATGTCGCAGGACTTCCAGGCTTCATTAGAGGACATAGATTAAATAAGACCAGATCTGTTGGACACATCAAACAAAAACAAATATAACCCATTTTTCCTTTATCAAAAGGGCCTTCAACAGTAAACAGTCTGTAAAAATATTGAATGAATATAAAACAGCTTATCCACAACTGACTTCAGTCTTAATGGTTTTATATATAATAATGTGGGAATTTTTAAAATTTGTGGGGTCCTTACAGGCGGTCAGAAAACACACCTGTAACTCCATCTTATTCAACAGTAAGAGGCACCACAGAGTGGTGCAACTGGGTACTGCAACAAATCTTCAGTATCTTTTCTGATAGTTACACTGCACGTCTGTAGTCTTCTGCATTGTTGGTGAATACATTCTTAATTTCTATTAATTTATTAATGGAAATTAACCAATAACCAATTAATCGCTGACATCACTGTTCAAAATAGTCCAAGATACCAAGAAAGTAAACTTAAGTGTCATACATTTCGGTAACAAATAAAAGACTTCAAGGTCACATTCAACATCTTAACTCTGCTGACCACTATAAGAACTCCATCTTCAAGCTATATTACACACCAGGGTTTACTGTATATGTACACATGACTCAGTCAAATGAAAAACAACTACTAAGATTAAAAAAATACACAAAAATAAATTTGTCCAATTTGTGATCAATAACAGAACTGTCAACAGTACATAAAGCCACATGATGTTCAACCCAAACTGTTTTGATCTAATGATTAGAAAACCCTGCAAAGAGACCATGCTGATTTGTTGACAGATGACTGTTGATGTAACACTTGAGTGTTTTTTCTGTGTGAACTCTCTGAAGGTGCTGCTCTATATCCTACCACTTACTGAACCTGGAGACAATATAATAGCTGAGTTGTTCCACACTTTATAATACATACTAGGAACTAAAACAATAAGTGTTAGGTGTTGTCATGGTCAATTAGAGAAAGCTTCACTCTGAGAAGAACTTTAGTTAACATAAGATGATACTCTACTCTCACTTTTAAAATGTTAATCATTCGGTCCTTTTGTGTTGCAGCATGTTATCTGCATTTGAAATATGACCCTCATTTCAGCCAGTTGCCTTTCAAAATGGCTTTTTACTCTTGCCATTTGTCTCAGCTTGTGTACGCTGTGGTTTAGAGACCACAGGCCAGTCTTCCTGTGTTCAAGCGAGGGGTTATGTTTCCACCAGTGGAAATGTCTTCACAGTAGTTCACGCCTTAGTCACAAGAGTCAAAACAAGAGTGAAATGCAGAGAGCTGGCTAGTTTGATGCTACCTGCACTTATGTTTCTGGTCAGAAGAATCTATTAATAGGTCAGAGGGGATTTTTTAGCATGCTTTGTGTACTGTGTCTGTATCTAATGCTGCACATCACAGCTTCCTTTAACAGGGGGTAGTTTGCCATAGACTAGTTTGTGTTGTACATTTTGCCTTTTCTGTTTCATGTATTTTGTGAGGCTTACAGCTTCTGGTGGAAATGACAGAGAGAAGCTGTGCTCTCTTTTTTCCCTCTGCAATGCAAAATGCTGAATATTATTCTTTTAGTTATTTAAGGATGAGCATTGTGACGTTGTAACTAACTAATGTTAATCATGCATCACCACAAACTTTTTTCCTGCTGTCATAATCATTAGCTTTTATTTTGTTTCGCCTACTGCTGCATATTAAAGGGCCAGAATGACTTCTGATAATCCATATAACTCGCTGACCTTTTTATTGGAACGACTTTATACCAAAGAAATAGTCCCCATGAAAAGTGCTCACAGTGAGGTCCATGGATTATTCTGAGTGACAACAACACTGTTTTTGATGTTGAGCTTTTCAAAATTCATTGTTCAAAGGTAATTTAATTTCATTCTGTCTTTCACTGACTTTTGACATTTGTAGTGACAGTCACTGAGTCGTATTAGCAGCCTTGGACCTGAAACATGCTCCATGCAAGTACATGAATGCAAAGTTTTGAACTACTCAAGATTGATTTCATGCTTGCTTCTTGTTGTTGCGTTCTGGAGTAACAAAATGCTTGCATAAGCTGCAGTTTGAGTGTTGCAGCTAGAGTCGCTATAGCATGAAACAACAAGAGAAAGCAGACCTCTCCCACTCAAAACAATCTGTGAGCTATTCAAACTTAGCACATCACATTTTCTGTGCTTTTTCTTTCTTCAGTGTTTGTTTGTTTACTACTGTGGTCATGGAAATGCTCTGATTAGCTTTAACCAGCCTATATGGCCTCCTTGACAACTGAGATGGATCACCTCCTGCATCTAGAGTATGTTCACCAGGGTTGCATGTTTGTGGCAGCTGGGCCTGGCAATTTGTTTATATACCTGTGTGGAGAATGTTTGTGGCCTTAATGCAGCAGTCACTGGATTCATGCAAGACCCAAGTGCTGATAACTGAACCAGGCCTGCAATTAACAGTTATTTCATTATTTCAGGCTCTCTTTAGTCTTCATTCTCTCTGATTTGTCCGCCTTCTCCAGATGAAACTTCTTGATTCTGTTGTCAGTACCTGATGTCAGAATAAACTACAGAGTCTCCACTGTATTTCACTGTAGCTCGCCTGGAGGAGAGGCGTCTGGGTGCCGAACACACAGATGCATATATAACTGCTTGACTAGCCTGTTAGAAACAAAATTTCCAAAAATGAAGACTCAGAAAGATGTCGTGCAAATCAAACAGAAAAGTTATATGAAGCTAACATATTTCTCTGTTAGTGCTCTTACCTGATTGCCTTCAGAAGATCCATCATTAGCCTCTAAAGAAACAAAGATAACTACTGTCAATTGAAGTTACAGCTGAATGTAACACAATGTGGATCTGATTCCGCTGCAGATATACAGCTGATCAGTACAATCTCGTCTGAAATACCTGTGGGATCTTTCCTCCGACATTTCAGCATCAAAAAGGTTCCTGGTCCAAACTGAACATCATTTAAATTCATCACTCCACAGTAGTATGTGCCAACATCTTCCCACTTTGTTGCAGATATGCTCAGATTACTGCTGATGCTGTTAAATTTAAATGAATAATGGTGACGAAATTCATCAGCAAAGACATTACAATAGTAGTGAGAATCAAATGCTGTCACAAGCTGCAGTCTCTTCCCTGTAGTCAGTTTGTACCACACTCTTTTTTTCATTTCACTCTTTATGTGACATTCAATAGTAGCTGAGTCTCCGAGCTTCACTGTCTGGAAAGAAACAGGCTGAGAGATTTCACTTAACTGCACCACACCTGAAATAAACAGAATATCATCAGCTCTGTGTGTGAAGACTCTCATGAAAACATTCCACAAGTGGATTTTTGTTACTTACACAAAGAGCAGAGCAGGAAAACATTTAAAGAGTACATCATCATCTTGTCAGCTTCAGCCTACTGAAGGAACAGCAGACTTACCAGATTTATCAACACTTGTCCTACATTCCGCCACATCTGTCAGGTCTGATTGGCTCATCATCCTCACCTTGCAGAGCGTGATTGGCAGCTGAGACAGCAAGCTTTGACGTCATAAGCCAACAAGAGTTTTTCACTTTGTAGTCTCTTTCTGACCCAGAACAGACCAGTTTTTCTGTAGCCTGAATCAAATGTCACTTCCTCACAGACCCTTTCTGTGAACAATGTGAGGCCCCTTTAACAGGAAACAACTGAGCAGCTTAAATTAGAAGAGGTGTAAATCACCATGTTTGCTACAAGTACTGATAAATCTGTTGTTTCTGTAATGACAATGATAAAAGTTTAGTTTTAATAAACAATGTACATGCGCCTGCAGGCAGTATGTCATCTCCACTGTGAATTACACTGTGAATTTATTTTCAGCACCAGACACAAAGATTTAAGTTTATTGCAGTCTGTTGGTACAGAGATAATGTAAATCATTGCACTTCATGTTTTGTCTCTTGTTTAAAGAGTTTATTGGTAAGATAAAACTTTACATTGAACACGATGAAGTAAAATCATACTTACAAAACTGCTGTTTTAGGGAAAGCAAAATGACCCTTTTAAAGTCTAAACATAGACACAGATAAAACATGTCCAGCTCTACTGCTTTACACTAAAGTACACACATTCACTCCAGGTGTTGTTCGTCTGGCTTCTTGATCTGTTGATCTTGATCCCCATCAAAGCAATGTAATGGAGGTTATCTCCATCTTGGTAACCCTGGACATGAGAAACAGTATATCACAATGTGGTACACAACCATTTATGCACACAAAAAAGTGCTGTGCAACAGCTGTATATTTGAATAGTAATTCAATAGTCTAAAAAGAGAATAACTTTGCATTTCTTTTTGAGGCTGCTGAAATTCCTGTATGAGAATCTAAAAAAACAGAATTTAAACCTTAATATCGTGTCATGTTCAGTGAATACACATTAAAGATAAAAACAGCACCAGTTACCTGCACAAGGAGAGCGGTTTCTCTTGTCATCACACACATTAAGAGTGCCAGTAAAACATTCAGGATGGTGGTGAACACTGCAACCCCACGCCTGAAATTCACCGAGACAAGACAGTCCACCTCATCTGTAGGGAGCCAGACGTCAAGATACATTACAGCTTTGAGCTTTTTTCCTTAAGTTTGATTAGAAGATAACCATCACAAATCTCTGGTTAGAAAGTTACTTACAGCCAAAGTCCAACGTGGTCCTGTTTCCAAACAGTATCTGTCCACATGAGGCGACAGCACAGTAGTAGGTCCCAGCATAAGAAAGATTCACACTCTTCATTGGAAGGTGTAGAATTGCATGGTAGTAAGTAGCTGAGTCTGAAATGCGTAAATCTGAGATCATTAAGTGATTTTTAACACTTTCAGTATCCACTGCTTATACCACTAAAGTCTTGTTGTAGCATCAGGTTCATAGAAACATTGTAAAGTCAAACTTTCACCAACATTTGCTGATACAAAACTACTTTCTTGATGAGATGAGGAAGATGTCTCATCAGTTGCTTGAGCTGATGTGAAATAAAAGACAGAAAAAATAAATAATTCATTTTAAGTGATAGAATTCAGCATAATCAGCACATAAAGAAATATTTGAAACATTTGGACAAGCTCTTGTTACAAAACACCACTCACCCATTTTTCCCATTTTTGCTATTCTCAATACTCACAAGGCAATCTTTCAAGTCTAACAATTACAACAAAGCACAAACAGTTTAGATGAATGAAATGGCCTCACAATCTCATTCCAATCCCACCTATTTATTTTACAAACAGAGTCTAGTGGCAGCGATTCTCAATAGCACCACTAGCTGATGTAGCTGTAATGTTATACAGGAAATGATTAATCATAACCTCAAAAGCAGATCATTTGAACCTACACTATCTCAAAGCGAGGACTATTTTTATGCATAACTGTATAAATAAAATAAAATAATTCCATCCAAGTCTGACTAAAGCTTAAACTAAAGCAAAGTAGTCTGTAGAAGTCTAAATAAGTCACTTTCCACCACTGAACATTTGGCTGTTTATTAATTCAGACACTTTCATACTGTGAGGAAACACACCACTCTGTCTGTCTGTCTCTAATCGATCAGCGGCGGGTTCAACTGAACCAATTCAAAGGGTGGTCTACAAATGTGTGATTTTTTTTTGTAACTTGTTTTTATCAGTTGCTGAAAATAGTAAAATGATCATTGATATAAGCTGCTTAAATATAATCACCTGATTGCAAGGACTGTATGATGATAAGTTTATTTTTAAAAAGACAAAAAGTGGGGTCGCAAAAGCATTACTTTGTTTCCCCTAATTGAATAATGGGGATGAATTCGCTCCACTTGCTCCATTTCACAAGCACGGATGGTAATGACGACTCCAAGATGGAGGCCAGAAGAAGGAGAGGAGTATGAAGTGCAGAAGATGATGGCCTGGGAAGACATTTATGCTTTAAACTTTAATGCTAACTAACTTTATACTTAGACTAATAAATACAGTTCACATCAACATGCGAGTCGTAACTACTGCTAGGAGAATCAAATTTCTCTGAAACCTCCAATAAAATATAAAGTACACATAACACATATGGATGCCTCATATCACTCATAGTTCACATTCAAGATATAATTCATTTCAACACAGATTTAAAATTTATAGTGCTCTATTGACCATCCACATATATTTTTAACACTTACACACGCAAATCTGCCATCATATAACCACCGTAAGTGGTCAGATGCTCTGAACACAAACATAAACATTGTCTCAAGGTCAAATTGTTCCATAATTACATTTATTTCATCATTGCTGACAAAATGTTCATCGAAATGCACAGTGCACATAATCATGTTAAAACCCATTCAGGATAAACAAATACCACTTTTTCCCCTCATGTTCTTCATATCCAAACAGTAACTTGTTATACAGCATAAATGAATCTGGCCTTCTAAATGTTCTTGTATAATCAAAGAAAGAATATGATTTTAGAATCAAAGATATATGTTTTATTAAAAGAAAACAATTTAAGAGCAGAGACATCCTGTAGAGGTTCTTTAAACCACACTGACAAGCAACAAAAAGAGTAGAGAGTCCTGAATGGGCTAATTATTACTGAACTCTACCAAAATGCAGAAAATCTCATCTTTTGACTACAGATCATGAAAGCAAATATTTATCTCAAGACCTTTATCTAAGACTACAATACATGATTATCAAGATTCTAAGAAACTTTCCTCACAAGTTCTACATCTTTACACTGGAGTACACACATTCATTCTTGGTGTTGTTCCTCACTCTTCTTGATCTGTTTGCCACATTAGCATTTAAAGCAGCATAATGGAGGTTGTCTGAGTCTTGGTTACCCTGCTAACAAAATATATAAAAGTAAATCACACTGTGATTAAAACAATGTCCACAACACAATTAATTGCTGTGATATAAAAAGGTGGTTAAATGGCAGTATAATACTTCAAAACTGCATTCACCTCTGCATCTGCTGTGGACGGAGCTGCAAATCCATGTTGAGGCTCTGATCATGAAACAAAAAATACTCTTTTATTCAAAAGCCAAATTCAATTAATACAAGTTGTCATAAACAAGTGGTATCATTTGCCTGTACCTGACTGGCAGCTGTTTCTCTTGTTCATCTTGTACACTGAGAAAGCCAATAAAACACTGAGGATGGTGGTGAACGCCAAAGCTCCACTCAAGAAATATACCAAGACAAGAGAGTCCACCTCATCTACAGAAAGTCAGACACCAGGAACAGAGCTTTCAACATGTTTTCAGTTTTCATCCCAAGCTTAATGAGGGAGTAAGACTGTATCAAATGGGACAATGTCTCCTAAAAAGTTACTTACACTCAATGTCCAACGTTGTCACGTTTCCAAATAGTATCTGTCCACATGAGGCGACAGCACAGTAGTACGTCCCATTATGTGAAAGATCCAGACTCTTCATTGGCAAGTTGTAGACACAGGTGTGTGTTTGTGTGTTGCTGTTCCTCTCACACTGATCATTCCTGCCTCCATGTGTGTAAACGATTCCTGGATGAGATTCTTCAGAGTTTTTGAACCAGTAAACACTGTGTTCTCCATCATCACAGGTCCCAGTGTGTACTACACAGTTCAGAGTCACAGAGTCTCCTGGCTGGATGCTCTCAGATGCCGACTGATGGACCGAAGCTTCAATGTTCAAACCTGAACCCTTTACATTGACAATAATGCTCTCTAAAAATTCATACGAGTATGAATAGCTACTTATGCAGTAGTAAGTAGCTGAGTCTGAGATGTGCAAATCTGTGATCTTCAAGTGATTTTTCTTGTTTTCATTATCCAGTGTGAAACGTGGATTGTTCTTCAATTCATTATGAAAAGTGCCATTACTTTCGTAGTTGTAGAAGGTGGAGATGAGCCTTGGTTTCTGCCCCAGAATTTGCTTATACCAGTAAAGCCTTGAAACAACACCTTCATAGAAACATTGCAAAGTCACCTCATCACCAACATTAGCTGATATAAAACCACTATCTTGACGAACAGATGAGGAGAATTTCACATCAGTCATCTGAGCTGAAGTGAAAAAAACAGATAAAAAACGTATAGTTAATTAAATGTGATAGAATTCAGCATAATCAGTAAATATTTGAAAACGAACCACTAACAGATAAAAGTTGGAATCACAAACACGCAACTCACCCATTTCCACCAAGAACAGACATGTGAGATAGAAAGCAAACACTGGAGATGTCATCGTGTTCAACTTGCCGTGTGAAATGAAAAGATCATTTACTTTTCTCCACTCCTCATAGACAAGACTGCGTTTGATTGGCCAACCTGAAGTGACACTGTATAGGAAACATGATCACATGTTCACTGTCATCTGTACTGTCAAATTTCATTCTTGAGAAGACTCACTTGGTGAGAGGTATATGAAGAACATAATGGCTCATTAACGTGGCATTAAGTATAAAATAACTAAAATATAAATTACCACAGACATCCTCACTCATATAATACTGATCTCACTAATGGACCATTCACTCAACATATTTTGTTCATGTTTCTTTAAAAATACAGAAAAGGCTTACAAAAGCATGAAGATAAGAATAAAAGGCTTTTGGTGCTTGGAAATGCTCGTCATCCAATAGGTGGCTCAGTGATGCAGTGGGCTACTAGTGGCTACTTATTAATCTCCTCTTTAATCCTTTAAAGTTATAATCCTTAATGTTTTCATGAAACAAACCCCATTTTGATTATGGTCAACATTCTTGCTGCAATAGTCATGTGATGTATTTGTATTCTTCATAATTACCTCACTATATAGTAGTTTCATTGCTACTGACATTCCCTGTGTTCAATATTGTTCCATTAGTTCAATACCACTGAATTTCAGGTCATATAGTTGTATTTTCTGCTCTGCTCATCTACTTACCCATAATGGCATTCTATTTTTTTATTTCATTGTGTATTATTTTGTTTCTCTATTCTATTTCCTATTCTGAGGTGCCCACTGCACATCTGAGTTTCCCCCTGGAGATCAATAAAGTTTATCTCTATCAGATGACCTCCTACATATTATGAGGGATTCAAAGAAAATTACACAATGTGTAATCCAGAGTAACTGTTTGTAATTATTCTCATAGAGATTAGCCTAACTCTTTACTGTTCATCGTGCTAATGTTATATCCTGAGCTGTGTGAAGTTACCACTGATGCAAATCTGACATCTCTTGTGGCTGCTAGTTCATAATAGAAGTATTAAGCTGGCCAAACGCTGTGTGGTTTTTAATATTCTGCAGTCCCAGGACACGTAATGTATTTGTCATCAAGTTTAACCTGACATCAGTTGTTCATCAAAAATGTGTCTACAATACAAGACTTGGGTATTTTTGTTAGCAGATAAGTTCTAAATATTGTAGGTTGTGGTGGAACAAGAAGGAGCAACCACAGTGAGTTAGATGAAGAGTTGCAGGTGACAGGCTGCACACCTCCTTAGCAAGGTAACTTTCTTTTCACTGTGCCCTGCTGTCATGTAGAAAAGTACTTGCTCTGTGTACAGCATGAAATCACATCACGGCTGCTCATGGTTTGATGGAAAATTCAAATTTTTCACTTGCTTTATTAAAACGATGGTTTGTTTGGCTGCTCTGTTAACAGATGCACCAGTTGCTCTTATTTTGTACTTCTGACCACGTAGTAGCTGAAGGAGCGTTTGCTGGCCCACAATCCTGCAGTATTAAACTGAACTTGCTCTTTCTACCAGTAAGTATGGGTTTTTCAAAATCAACCAGAATTAAAATCTTAAGGATTATTACCTTTAAGTTCTGAGTAATCAACACCCGATTTACTTAAAAAATGAATCAATCTCAAGGCAAAGATGTTGCAATGTCTTTCTGAGCACCTTTGTTTTCTCTTATCTGGAGCAAATGTCAAGTCGTCCTGCTAGACCTCTCTGAAAACGATCTGAGGCTCCCTTACTTGGAAACCACAGATCAACGTAAAACTGTTGTTGTAATTTTACTGCTTTCATACAACACATTGGGCCTCATTCACTAATATGTGCGTGCAAATATTCTTACTTTGTGCACAAAACAAGTTTGCACACAAAATTACCGTCTGGGTTCATGACATGTGTGCACTGGCCAATTTTATTCTTACCACTGTGCGCATGTTAGTGAATCAGAATCATTCTGAATTGACAGGCATGTGCCCACTATCGGTAATTATTACACAGCTTTGTTAAATACTCCTGATTCTGATTGGTCAATTACAGCATTTTACGGTCTGTTATTTCTGAATAGCAAACCGCTGCTATGAAATACAGACTGTTGCTAAGGATGCAGTTCTGTTAATAGACTCTGGAGGACCATATCCAATCATATCAATCCGCAGAAAGAAGTCTGGTAAAATTTACCAACTACAGCTCATTTGTGACACCTTGTGGCAAAAAATCGTTAGCGATAATGTCTGTGACTGGGCACAGATGTGACGGCAGCCTGAAGAGCTACAGGGCTCCAACCATTACAGAAAGGGAAAAGTTTAGCAAGATCCTATCGTCCAGTCCAGGCAATGGCAGCAGATCTGGTGAGTGCCTCTCTTAGTTGTGCATCACTACACACTAACTTAAATGATAAGCAGTAGTGATAAGAGTAATATTGTTACCAGTTGTAACATTAGTAACACGTGTGTTCCCAGGTACGTCAACTGCAAAGCCCCGGAGAGAAGGAAATGTAGAGATGAATGACAGAAACGTCATGATCTTAAGAAGGCTACAGAGTTTTCATAGATAGTAATGTTACTATGCACGCAGTTCCAACCGTAGAATATAATGGACTATTTTTTTAGTGGAAGCAATAAAATCATTTTTAAATTAATAATTATTTTAAACCAATATTTTGTGTTAGATTATTGATTTCTTTAGTAAATAGTTGTGTAACAAGCCTTCAGGGTGATTCAAGACCCCGACACGAACCCTGTCAGGGTTTACTTCACAATAATGACCTGCTCGCTGTACATTATCCCTTACTTAGCATACTACCTGGAAAGCTCTGTTGAAGCAGTGCAGCATTGCAGTGAGTAAAAATGTAGAGACTTTACTGCTTGTGAAATGCAAACAATAGTTTCAGAAGTAGAAGCCAGAAAAGGCAGATTTGGCTGATTAAGATGTCATTGGCACAACCGTTTGGAGCCTGATTGTGAATCCTGTATACAGCCTGCACACCTGTTACACTACTACCACTCAGTGTACATGCACATGCTGATGCAAGTGTCCAAGAAGTTTGTCATATAGCATCATTGAATTTCTTCCTCTTCACAAACAACATCGTGTTTGATTGGCCAATCAGAAGTGACGCCTAATGTCTTACTTTGGAATCATGATCACATGTTCAGAGCCAGTTATAGTATTAAGAGAGGATTTACAAGGTCAGGAGTATATGAGCAACTTAATGGCTCTTCAATTTTGTCAGCAATTGCATTAGCTTTAAAATGACCAAAGCATACAGTACCAGTCAAACGTTTGGACAAATTATCTCATTTAAGGGAATGGGAAGGTGTGTCTAAATTTTTGACTGGTACTGTATATGACCACAAACATCCTCATTAGTGTAACACTATTCTCATCTCATTCTTTTGGTTCATTTTGACTTTCTGATAAGGTACACAAACTGGGAGGTGAGCCTCATCTCTTCTCAGCTCATGACACCACCTCAAGAAACACCAGAGGAATATCTCTATTAAACATAGTGAGTATGATATATGGCTCAAAGGCAGAATGTTTTGCTTATATATCATCCACATTTATTACTACTTCACAGAATTCATGCAAGTTATTACACTTCTTTCAAAAATCATTCAAGTTAAAGTTAAAAAGATAACATTCTTACTTTTTCTTTATTAAGAGTTTAACATTCAAAACACAGCTAATATGCTTCATCAGGACTGTGTGGGTGTGGTTTGCACAGATGTGATTGACAGTGGCTTGGCAAAATAACCCAACAACTGACGTCAGATTCTGATTCAAATTTAGCAAAAGTCTAATTGGAACAGAAATACGTGACATCACCTTATTACCACCAAGCCCCGCCCACAGTAAACTACTAAGAGGAGCGCAGACAAAACAGCTTAAACAGATATCTCTCAAGTCAAATAAGCAAAACTTTTACTGTCTTTTCCATTCTATGTTGATTTGTTTCAACTTCAACCTTTTTCTGCCCCAGTGAAAAAAGTTTTAAATAGCATAATTTAACATTAACAACAGTAAATCCAGCCTGTCACATAATTTTGCTTGAGATCAGCCAATGTACATTCATGCAGTTCTGTCTCACATACACTTGTTCTGAAGCCCATCTTGTAAAAATGTCCTTAGCTTGCTGATTTGCTAAAATTTGACTTGAGTTGTGGATAGAACATTAAAAACTTTTTAATTTGACATAAATATATTATTACTTCAATCCATCACCAGCATACATTCTCAAATAACTGGTTGAATCAACTCATCTCTGGGAATTATGGCTGCTCCTTTCTATAGTCACAAGAAAAATATACTGATAACATGATCTCAATCTCTTATGAGTTTGTTAGAAACACTAATAAAGGCATATCTTATTACACTGCAACAAATATAAAACATGTACAGTTCTACTGCTTTACTCTTGAGTACACGCATTCAGCCTCGGTGTTGTTCCTCTGTCTTCTAGATCTGTTGATCTTGTGCTCCTTTAAAGCTGCATAATGGATGTTTTCTTCATTATGGTGACCCTGATCATAAAATATAAATCAGTAAATCGCAATATTTGAGAAAAATAAGAATAAATACAAATGGTTGTGCTTAAAACTGTTTTAATAATAATACAATAGTTTATCTAAAAAGACAAAAAGAACATACCTCTGCATCTGTCACGGAGGGAGCTGAAAATCTCACTTGAAACTCTGAGAAAGATTAAAGAGTGAGCTTTCTATAATGCCATGTTCAGTGAATACACACTGTCAACTACAAAGAATAGCAGTTATCATACCTTTACACTGGCAGCTGTTTTTTTTGTTGATCACACACACTGAGAAAGCCAGTAAAACAACCAGGATGGCGGTGAATGTCAAAGCTCCACTCAAGAAATACACCAAGACAAGAGAATCCACCTCATCTGCAAAGAGCCAGACACCAGAAGACAGTAGAAAGCTTTTAGCTGTTATTTTTAGTTTAAATACGGAGTTATACACTTATTAAAAAAAGGACAACCTTTGTTAGAAAAAGTTACTTACGCTTAACGTCCAGCTTGGTCCCGTTTCCAAACAGTATCTGTCCACATGAGGCGACAGCACAGTAGTAGGTCCCAGCATGAGAAAGATTCAGACTCTTCATTGGCAAGTTGTAGACACAGGTGTGTGTTTGTGTGTTGTTGTTCCTCTCACACTGATCATTCCTGCCTCCATGTGTGTAAATGATTCCTGGATGAGATTCTTCAGAGTTTTTGAACCAGTAAACACTGTGTTCTCCATCATCACAGGTCCCGGTGTGTGCTGTACAGTTCAGAGTCACAGAGCCTCCTGGCTGGATGCTCTTAGATGCCGACTGATGGACCAAAGCTTGGATGTTCAAACCTGAACCCTTTACATTGACAACAGTACCATCTACAAATTCAATCATTAATGAAAACCGTCTTGCGCAGTAGTAAGTAGCTGAGTCTGAAATGCGTAAATCTGAGATCATCAAGTGATTTTTACCACTTTTAGTATCCAGTGTGAAGCGTGGATTGTTCTTGAATTCATCATGAAAAGTGCTATTTCTATTAAACACAAATAAGGTAGACATGAGCCTTGGTTTCTGTCCGAGAGTTTGCTTGTACCAGTAAAGTCTTGTTGTAGCATCAGGTTTATAGAAACATTGTAAATTCAAACTTTCACCAACATTTGCTGATACAAAACTACTTTCTTGATGAGATGAGGAAGATTTCTGATCAGTTGCTTGAGCTGATGTGAAATAAAAGACAAAGCAAATGAAGAATTAATTTCAAAAGATACAATTCAGCATAATCAGTACATAAAGAAATATTTGAAACATTTGTTTCTTGTCACAAAACACTACTCACCCATTTTTCCCAAGATAAGACATGCCAGATACAAAACAAAGTTTAGAGATGTCATCGTGTTCAAATTGCCGTGTTGAATGAAAAGAATCTTGATACTTCTTCTCTCTTTAGAGACAAGGCTGCATTTGATTGGCCAAACAAGTCACATTGAATGTCCTTTTTAGGAAACATGATCACATGTTCACAGATTTTGAATTACAAAAAATCAATGATGTTTATATACAGTATGCACACTAGTAACATAATATTATATAAAAGATATAATGTAGCCCATTTCTGCTCAAAATGAACATACTCATCATGTTGAGCAGATTAACAGGCAGGCATGATACTTTGGTAACTACAGTATCAGTCAAATACAGATATATAACATGGAAAAGATCATTTACCAAATGTAGTCATCATTTAACAAGAAAAATGCAACCTATTTTTATGACTTGGTGTGATTCAGAATCAGAAACACGTTTATTTTCAAAGTAGGTTTACACATACAACGAATTTGCCTTGTTGTTCTGATGCATAACAATCAAAAAATAGAAAGTAAAAGGAAACAAAGGTTACGATATTGTAACCTTAGTTCTGTAAGCACAGGCAGAGCCCTCTACTCCTCTACTGGATTGTATGGGTAAGACTCCTCTCCAATCACACACACACAATCACTTACTGAAATTTGCATGTTCGTAACCAGCCAATCAGGATTCACCTACCAATTATGTGCATCCCGCACCCTATACGTCTCACTGCCACTCACCATCCGATCAGCAGGATCCATCGGTGGAGGGCTCCACCTGTGCTTATAGAACAATATCGTAACCTTTGTTCTATCTCACACAGGCTCCGCCCTCCACTGGACTCTATGGGTACAGTAGGCGCTTGATGAATGTACACCCTGCTATGTCATATCCTCAGACTGCCTCACTGAGTCTGGCCAGCCACAGGCTAGTTGCCGTGGCCAACCTACTACTTTATAATCCCAGCCACTTAGTGGAGCAATAGGGGGTCCAACCCAGTCCAGTTAACATGGACCAGAGCTGGGTGAAAAAAATGGCCTAACCTTGCAGGGGTCATAGGTCATATACCAAACACCCTGCATACCCTATTTCACCAGTCATCTTGGATCACGGGAGAATGCTGGTGTATAATTTCCCATGGGGGGCAACTAGCCAACTAGCCAGGCACTTCTTGGATAGGGCTTTACAAGCCACTCCCTCTCTATAGTACACAAACCGCTGGTCAGTGCACAGAAAGGGGGCCGTGCTTTCAACATAACATGCCAATGCACGTACTGGGCACAAGAGGTGCAGTTATGCCTCCCTAGCATCCCCATGGGCAGAGGACAAAACGCCTCTATATGAATAGTTCCTATGTTCTTAGGAACAAAGGGGGAGGAACAAAGTGGGGTTCAGTCTGAGAGTAACACCACTGTGGTCACCATGAAGCAGCAAACAGCCGGGGTGAACCCACAGGGTGACCAACTCGCTCACTCTCTTAGCTGAAGTCAGCACAAAGCTGTCTTGAATGACAACACCTTTTAAAGAGGACTCACTAGAGCCTCAAGCACCACCAGCAGTTCCCACCTGCCGTTGTATCCTGACCCCTTGCAGGAAACACTTCACGAGGGGGTGGGTGAAGACAGGTCTGTCGCCCATCCCTCCAGAACAGGAGGAAATGGCTGCTGCATACACTTTAACAGTGGCATGAGACAGCCCCTTATCCACCAGATATTGTAGAAATGAGAGGACCTCTCCCACTGCACATGTCAGGGGGTCCAACCTCCTCTCCTCGCACCAGCATTGGAATCCCAACGATTTTGCCTTGTGGCATAAATGGAGGGTCCTGCTCTTGCCACTTGGATAGTCTGCATGACCTGTGCAGACAGTCCAGCCCTCATCAACCTATCCCTCTCAGAAGCCAACCCCAGAGAGGTTGGCCTTATGTGGGCAGCGCGCCAATCGAGCCCACCTCCTGGGACAAAGCCCCCCACACGTGGGAAATGGACAAGGGCTGGGCCGCCAACATCTGAGTCATCTCTGCATACCACAGCACCGAATGGCAGTCTGGGGCTATCAGGTTGACCGATAACTGCTCTTGTCTCACTCTCTCCAGCAAGGGGGGAATGAGACAGAGAGGGGGAAGGGTGTAAAGCAGCCTTCTTGGCCATGGCACGTGTGCAAACGCATTCACCCCCAAGGGTGGATCATCGTGCAATGTCAGAAAGAACCACAGTGGGCAGTGGGTGTTGTTTCAACTGGTGAACAGGTCCACTTCCGCTTTCCCAAACCGGTCCCAAGTCTGCTGCACCACCTCGGGGTGCAGCACCCACTCATCTGGCAGAGGGCTGCCCCTCAACATGAGGTCACCTGCCCTGGAATGTGGTAGGCTCTCAGAGACAGAAGGTGTTCTGAGGCCCACCCCAATAGGTACTCTGCTATCTTCAACAGGGTTGCAGACCGGCCTCTGCCCTGCCTGTTGATGTAGGCAGCTGTGGTGTGGTTGTCTGTTCTCATCAACGCATGTCTCCCCTGAACCAGAGTCAGGAAGTGTTGGCGAACCAGGAGCACCACCTGAAGTTCAAGGAGGTCGATGTGTCTGTTTTCCCCTGGAGGCCACACATGGCTCTCCCCAGACAGGTGCCCATCAGGGACGCAACTGTGAACACCACGATGTAGGAGGTCACTCGGCCTAGGGGTGTCCCTGCCAACAAATGCTGTGGGGCCCCTCAGTAGTGCAGGTCCTCCTACTGGCCACATCCACACATGAACGTGCAGGGAGCCAGCGAGTAGCCAAACTGTAGCTTGTTGTACTCGTAGGTTATCCCCTGGAAGGCGAAACAGAGGAACTTCCTGTGCATCCATCACTCTCTGCATTTCTCACAGAAGAAACAAGAGAGGAGTCTCCTCTCCACTGTGCATGAGTGGGCCCGTGGCGTTACTGTCTAATGAGGAAGTAATGCCATCGGCCACACTAATGTAACCCTGAGTGGAGCGCTGTGTACGCCGTTCCTGAGCAGGATGGCGTGAACTCATGGTCAGTGTGTGGGGCATTATTCCTGTGTGTGTGGATATGACTCCACTCACCGTGTCACCGTTTCCCAGGGAGTCGGTGCTGTTTTTTTTGGACCGGCCAGTACAACAGACACAAACGGGAGGCAGGATGTGTGTTTTGCGCATCACATCGCGCCAAATATAGCACTTGAATGCGCTCAGCACTGGGCTTTTTTTTTTTTTTGGCTCACACCATATGCAGCTGAACAAAGCCTCCAACGTCTGCTTCTTTGATACAGAGAAGAGAAGCAGGGGCATGGGCAGAGCAAGTGCTTTCTGTATTACATAGACTCTGTGATCGGTTGGATGAAGCAGGCTGAGCTGTTATCATCCCAGCATCACAGAAGGCTGGAGAGGATGGAGAGGGCAGGGTGGAGGATAGTGCTCTTTGGAAAATGTAATTTGTTTTTATCAGAACATTTTCAACAATTTTGGAACGATCACTGTTTTTAGCATTATGCGCACAGACACACGCTGGACATGAGCTTGATGTCATGGGGGCCGTGAACTCTGCCGCAATATCCCATGGCCCACTCCGCGGTCGCAGGAGGGCCATTGCTGCGTAGTCTCCATCAAAGTGGTTGAAGCAGGGGGGGCTGACGGTGCTCTGCCCTGCCTGCATTCCCTCCTTTTCACTGTGATATTGTGGCCAGCTGTGTGCCCAGCCGGACTATTTTCTCAAAATAATCAAGCGTGTCTCTGTCCTGTCCTGCAGAGGCTGCAGCTTTCTGCTCACTGCCCAGCCAGCGGAGTGGCTCCTTCCGGATGTTTCAACGCACTGCCAGATGTCTCCCTCTCCCTGGAGAAGAGAGATCAGTGAGCTGATTCCCTGTCACTGAAGAGGGTGGTGAACAGTAGCGAGACGCTGCTTATATAGGGCGCAGGATGCATGTAATCAGTAGGTGCATCCTGATTGGCCGCCTCTGTACATGCAAATTTCAGTGAGCGGTTGCATGCGTGTGATTGGAGAGGAGTATTACCCATAGAGTCCAGTAGAGGGCGGAGCCTGTGTTAGACAGAACACAACCACCACAAAAGACAGGTGATATAAATATATAAATTGAAGAGAGACTGTAAATGAGGCTGCTGTAAAGAGACGCATTTTGACAATAAATTAAAGGTCAAACTTACACAGAAACAATTGAATACTTCCTTTTAAATTAATCTATTCAGTGCTTTTAGCACCATAAAAAAGCATCTATTGTATGTAAGAGTGTAAATACCTTTACATCTTCCTGAAAATCACATAGCCTGCTGTAAAGCATGGGGGTAAAGTTCTGCAGGTCTCGTTGTAATGACTGTAAGGCCGATAGAGCTGACTCTAAACCTGAACAGTAATAGTGAACTAGTAGAGCACCAGGATTCTTGAAAGGATGCCAACTGTTGGGACAGCTTAGCTTTTCATTGATGCTGTCTTAGCTCAATCAGTCAGGTCAAACATGGAAGAGAGAGCACATAGAGTGCTGATAGTCAAAAGAAAACCTTCGTGTTCCATTTGACTTTGGTACAAAAATGAAAAGCACATACAGCTGGCAGAAATATTATCCAAAGTGGAAAGAACACATGACCAACTACAGTTGCAGTCGACAGAAACTTTCTATTTGTGGTGGCTGTAGCTCACTTGGTAAAGCGGGTTTAATCACAATGTTGCTTCAGCCAATGTCAACAAGTCCTCCAAATTAAACAACTAAATACGTTGTTTGACCATGCACGCCACATAGGAGCATTTTCTAATCTCACACCCCTATCAGCAGTAATCGGCAGGACATCATCATTAGTCTGTGCTTTTTAAAACCATTACAAATGACTGTTAAAAAATTGTGATGTTTTATGATGAGGTTACACTGTGGTTAAGGTCTGGTTACATTTAGGTACTAAAACCACTTGGTTAGGTTTAGGGAAACATTATGGTTTGGGTTAAAGTATTCATTTTGTTAAGGTTAGACAAATATGTGGTGTGGATTCAAGTTACTACTACTTCCTTAATGTTAGGCGACCTTCATCATCCCCTTAAGGTTAGGGGATAATCGTAGTTAAGGTTTTTAAAAAACTGTCCTGACTCACGGTTGGAAACGGGAAATGAACAATGGTCTCCTGTGGCAAAGTCCAATGTTGGGTTAATGCCCTCATCGACCCCTCCTCCTCTGAATGTGGAAATCTGTCAGCTTTTAAATACATCATCTGACCTGTGCCACTACTCCGGATTGTAATTACTACGGCCACTAGATGGGATATGTCACTCAAACATAACTATATGTTGTTTTTGAGTGACTGACATTACGACATATTTGTTGGGTCTCACCAGCCGACCACACGTTTCAAGACTCTAAGAAACAAAGGGAGTCCTCAAGAAAGTCAATTTCCCCAGAGTCTGTGGTTGTTTACACCCAAGTGTGAACTCCACCCATGGACCCAGGTTAACAAAACTAGAAATTCCCCTTTTCTGCCGTCTTTCCCCTCATGGCTGCTGTGGGAGCTCTCTCGTGTGGCCTGCTCACAGCAGTATATAAAAAGGTGATTAAATGGCAGTTCAACAGTTAATTGAAACTGCATTCACCTCTGCATCTGCTGTGGACGGAGCTGTTGTTACTGGTGTCAGCTGTCTGTCATGTGTATGTCGTTATCATGTATATTCAATTTTGTGCCCTAACTGCCAACTAATTTCCCTCTGTGATAATATCATTAATCAAATACTTCAGATAGATGTAAAATATCGAAGGTATCATGTCTATTTGTTACTATGAATTAGAAAGTCTTTAATAAAGGCACAACTGCAACTCTCATTTTCACATAAACAGTAATATTGTAACCTAATAGTCTTCCTGTGTCATTTTATTTATTAGTACCAGAACAATTAAGTTTCATCACTCACCCACTCAATAGGGTGGTTGAGGTCAAACACATGCTTTTTATGATAAACATGGTGCCAGTGCTGCAACAACACCTTCACTCTTGCATGAAGAAGCACAAGTTACCGTTATCAAGAATTGCACACACACACACACACACACACACACACACACATTGTCTCATGTGTTCAAAATTCAGATGATGTTTATTTGATTATTAATATACAATGTACACACAGTTCAAAAACACACACATGAGTTGGTTATAAAAAAAACAACAAGATTAAAACACAAAAGTTCAACACAATCTTGATCCTAAAAGCCCACGAGTACCTTCTACAGCATTGACCAAACCAACCTTGAACATTTACTGGTTAAGACACAAAAATCCTTATATTCATACAGTATGTACTAAATATAACCTTAGATACACGGTTTACTTGCAAAAAAACAAAGTAGCAATTTGCAGATACTCTGCTTCAGACCACACTGCAAAAAGTAGAGTTTCCTAAAAATACCAAAGCAGAGCAAGAGATTTAAGAAGGTATAAAAAACATATTTCTTTTAAACTTACAACTAAATCCATGTTACACCTTCAAAGAGATTCTACAATATTATGTCTTATGCACAAAGTACAAATGAAACATGTCCAGTTCTACTACTTTACGCTGTAGTACGCACATTCACTCCAGGTTTGGTTCTGTCTTCTTCCTCTGTTGGTCAGGTTCACACTTAAAGCAGCATAATACAGGTTGTCTGCGTCTTTGTAAACCTGGTAACAAAGTATATATCAATACATCATGATATTATTCTAAACAATGTCCTAAAAAGAAATGTATTGTTGTACTGAATGTTAAAAAAGGATATTAGCTGTAATTCAAGAATTAATGAATACAGTTATTATTCACCTTCGCATTGACTGTAGAGGGAGCTGAAATTCTTGCCTGAGACTCTGGTTGTGAAACACAGAAAAAGTTTTTTATTCAAAAGTCATGTTCAGTGAATACAAGCTGTCAGATATAAACAGTTACCTGCAGATTTGAAGCTGTTGATCATGTTCATCATGCACACTGAGAAAGCCGATAAAACACTGAGGATGGTGGTGAACGCCAAAGCTCCACTCAAGAAATATACCAAGACAAGAGAGTCCACCTCATCTACAGAAAGTCAGACACCAGAAACAGAGCTTTCAGCATGTTTTCAGTTTTTATCCTAAGCTTAATGAGGAAGTAAGACTGTATCAAATGGGACAATGCCTCCTAAAAAGTTACTTACTCTCAATGTCCAACGTTGTCCCGTTTCCAAATAATATCTGTCCACATGAGGCAACAGCACAGTAGTAGGTCCCATTATGAGAAAGATCCAGACTCTTCATTGGCAAGTTGTAGACACAGGTGTGTGTTTGTGTGTTGTTGTTCCTCTCACACTGATCATTCCTGCCTCCATGTGTGTAAATGATTCCTGGATGAGATTCTTGAGAGTTTTTGAACCAGTAAACACTGTGTTTTCCATCATCACAGGTCCCAGTGTGTACTATACAGTTCAGAGTCACAGAGCCTCCTGGCTGGATGTTCTCAGATGCGGACTGATGGACCGAAGCTTCAATGTTCAAACCTGAACCCTTTACATTGACAATAATGCTCTCTAAAAATTCATACGAGTATGAATAGCTACTTATGCAGTAGTAAGTAGCTGAGTCTGAGATGTGCAAATCTGTGATCTTCAAGTTATTTTTCTTGTTTTCATTATCCAGTGTGAAACGTGGATTGTTCTTCAATTCATTATGAAAAGTGCCATTACTTTCGTAGATGTAGAAGGTGGAGATGAGCCTTGGTTTCTGCCCCAGAATTTGCTTATACCAGTAAAGCCTTGAAACAACACCTTCATAGGAACATTGCAAAGTCACCTCATCACCACCATTAGCTGATATAAAACCACTGTCTTGACGAACAGATGAGGAGAATTTCAGATCAGTCATCTGAGCTGAAGTGAAAAAACAGATAAAGTATAGTTAATTAAATGTGATAGAGTTCAACATAATCAGTAAATATTTGAAAACCAACCACTAACAGATAAAAGTTGGAATCACAAACACGCAACTCACCCATTTCCACCAAGAACAGACATGTGAGATAGAAAGCAAACACTGGAGATGTCATCGTGTTCAACTTGCCGTGTGAAATGAAAAGATCATTTACTTTTCTCCACTCCTCATAGACAAGACTGCATTTGATTGGCCAACCTGAAGTGACACTGTAAAGGAAACATGATCACATGTTCACTGTCATCTGTACTGTCAAATTTCATTCTTGAGCAGAGTCACTTGGTGAGAGGTATATGAAGAACATAATGGCTCATTAACGTGGCATTAAGTGTACTCACCCATAATGGCATTTTATTTTTTATTTATTTTTTTTATTATTTTGTTTCTCTATTTCTATTTCCTAAGACTTTTTTGGTAGCAATATTGTAGGTTGTGGTGGAACAAGAAGGAGCAACCACAGTGAGTTAGATGAAGAGTTGCAGGTGACAGGCTGCACACCTCCTTAGCAAAGTAACTTTCTTCTCACTGTGCCCTGCTGTCATGTAGAAAAGTACTTGCGCTGTGTACAGCATGAAATCACATCACGGCTGCTCATGGTTTGATGGAAAATTCAAATTTTTCACTTGCTTTATTAAAACGATGGTTTGTTTGGCTGCTCTGTTAACAGATGCACCAGTTGCTCCTATTTTGTACTTCTGACCACGTAGTAGCTGAAGGAGCATTTGCTGGTCCACAATCCTGCAGTATTAAACTGAACTTGCTCTTTCTACCAGTAAGCATGGGTTTTGCTAAATCAACCAGAATTAAAATCTTAAGGATTGTAACTTTAAAGTTCTGAGTAATCAACACCTGATTTACTTAAAAAATGAATCAATCTCAAGGCGAAGATGTTGTAGCAGACCTCCTGGCCTCTGCAATGTCTGTCTGAGCACCTTTGTTTTCTCTTATCTGGAGCAAATGTCAAGTCATCCTGCTAGACCTCTCTGAAAACGATCTGAGGCTCCCTTACTTGGAAACCACAGATCAACGTAAAACTGTTGTTGTAATTTTACTGCTTTCATACAACACATTGGGCCTCATTCACTAATATGTGCGTAGAAATATTCCTACTTTGTGCACAAAACAAGTTTGCACGCAAAATTACCGTCTGGGTTCATGACACGTGTGCGCTGGCCAATTTTGTTCTTACCAGCGTGTGCATGTTAGTGAATCAGAATCATTCTAAATTGACAGGCATGTGCCCACTATCGGTAATTATTACACAGCTTTGTTAAATACCCCTTATTCTGATTGGTCAATTATGGCATTTTACGGTCTGTTATTTCTGAATAGCAAACCGCTGCTATGAAATACAGACTGTTGCTAAGGACGCAGTTCTGTTCATAGACTCTGGAGGACAATGTCCAATCATATCAATCTGCAGAAAGAAGTCTGGTAAAATTTACCAACTACAGCTCATTCGCGACACCTTGTGGCAAAAAAACGTTAGCGATAATGTCTGTGACTGGGCACAGATGTGACGACAGCCTGAAGACCTACGGGGCTCCAACCATTACAGAAAGGTAAAAGTTTAGCAAGATCCTGTCGTCCAGTCCAGGCAATGGCAGCAGATCTGGTGAGTGCCTCTCTTAGTTGTGCATCACTACACACTAACTTAAATGATAAGCAGAAGTGATAAGAGTAATATTGTTACCAGTTGTAACATTAGTAACAGTTGTGTTTCCAGGTGTGTAAACTGCAAAACCCCGGAAAGAAGGAAATGTAGAGATGAATGACAGAAACGTCATGATCTTCAGAAGGCTACAGAGCTTTCATAGATATTAATGTTACTATGCACGCAATTCCAACCGTAGAATATAATGGACAATTTTTTTAGCAGAAGCACTAAAATAATTTTTAAATCAATATTTTGTATCAGATTATTGATTTCCTTATTAAGTAGCTGTGTAATAAGCCGTTTGGAGCCTGATTGTGAATCCTGTATACAGCCTGCATACCTGTTGCACCACTACCACTCAGTACGTTTAACAAAATAAAAAGTTGGTAACTGTGTAGATCTGTGGAATTAATCTAAATAAATCTCTACTGCTGCACCAGGTGTGCATTGCATTTCGTCTCTCACCGCAATAGGCCGTGATGCAGTGACGATGCAGAGCATCCCTCCCTGTGCCACTACTGAACTGTCAGGCTGTGAGGACACTGAACAGGCTGCTGGTTAACAAGCTGCATATATCACGGCCAAATCTGATGGAGGAAATTAATCACTGTCACATTCAATATGGAAATTCTGATATATCAGCTAAAGCGAAGTCATCCCAAAGTGGGATCAGGACAGTTTTAATCTATTAATAATTTCATAACATTTGTGATGATGATTTATAGATTACAATGTCTTAGCTATTACTTTTATAATTAGTAAATAAGTTGTGTATTATTGGTAATTTCACACTTTTAAATGTTGTATATTTAGGTCCAAACATTTTTTAAATAATTGTGGTTCTAATATATTGTTTACATTGAATACATATAGACTTGATCGTTATTAAAACTGTGGGACATTTATAATTTGTGTGTATGCATGGTCTAAGGCAGTTCTAAATTTGTTTGCAGAGCAAGAATAAATTCAGGTAAGAACATATTTATGAATCCCAAATTTGTGTTTAAAACGTTTGTACGCACAGTTCAAGCACAGATTTGTGCATATGCACTGTTTATGAATGAGGCCCATTGTTTGAAACTAAGCCTACATCATTGGTTTATGTTTTTTTTTTTTTTTTATCATAACATATAAGAATGACCCATCCTTGTCACTTTACATTTTCTCATCACATTGGCAGATAACATTTGTGGTTTGTGGGTTTACACACATGTACGTGTACGTGCACATGCTGATGTTCAAAGTGTCACAGAAACTTGTCATATAGCATCACTGAATTTTTTCTTCTTCACAGACAGCACTGTGTTTGATTGGCCAATCAGAAGTGACACCTAATGTCTTACTTTGGAAACATGATCACATGTTCAGAGCTACTTATGGTATTCAGAGAGGATTTACAAGGTCAGGAGTATATGAGCAACTTAATGACTCTTCAACTTTGTCAGCAATGGCATTAGCTTTAAAATTACCAAAGCATACAGTACCAGTGAAATGTTTGGACACATTATCTCATTCAAGGGAATGGGAAGGTGTGTCCAAATTTTTGACTGGTACTGTATATGGGAGGGTGAGCCTCGTCTCTTCTCAGCTCATGACACCACCTCAAGAAACACCAGAGGAATATCTCTATTAAACATAGTGAGTATGATATATGGCTCAAAGGCAGAATGTTTTGCTTATATATCATCCACATTTATTACTACTTCACAGAATTCATGCAAGTTATTACACTTCTTTCAAAAAAAATTAACATTCAAGTTAAAGTTAAAAAGATAACATTCTTACTTTTTCTTTATTAAGAGTTTAACACTCAAAACTCAGCTAATCTGCTTCATCAGGACTGTGTGGGTGTGGTTTGCACAGATGTGATTGACAGTGGCTTGGCAAAATAACCCAACAACCCAACAACTGACGTCAGATTCTGATTCAAATTTAGCAAAAGTTTGATTGGGACAGAAATACGTGACATCACCTTATTTCCACCAAGCCCCGCCCACAGTAAACTACTGAGAGGAGCGAAGACAAAACAGCTCAAACAGATATCTCTCAAGTGAAATAAGCAAAACTTTTACTGTCTTTTCCATTCTGTGTTGATTTGTTTCAACTTCAACCTTTTTCTGTCCCAGTGAAAAAAGTTATAAATAGCATAATTTAACATTAACAACAGTAAATCCAGCCTGTCACATAATTTTGCTTGAGGTCAGCCAGTGTACATTCATGCAGTTCTGTCTCACATACACTTGTTCTGAAGCCCATCTTGTGAAAATGCTGATTTGCTAAAATTTGACTTGAGTTGTGGATAGAACATTAAAAACTTTTTAATTTGACATAAATATATTATTACTTCAATCCAACACCAACATACATTCTCAAATAACTGGTTGAATCAACTCATCTCTGGGAATTATGGCTGCTCCATTCTATGGTCACAAGAAAAATATACTGATAACATGATCTCAATCTCTTATGAGTTTGTTGGAAACACTAATAAAGGCATATCTTATTACACTGCAACAAATATAAAGTATGTACAGTTCTACTGCTTTACTCTTGAGTACACACATTCAGTCTCGGTGTTGTTCCTCTGTCTTCGAGATCTGTTGACCTTGTGCTTCCTTAATGCTGCGTAATGGATGTTTTCTTCATTTTGGTGACCCTGATCATAAAATATAAAACAGTAAATCACAATATTTGATAAGAATAAAAATAAATGCAAATAGAGTTGTGCTTAAAAATGTTTGAATGGTAATATAATGGTTTATCTAAAAGACAAAAAGAACATACCTCTGCATTTGATGTGGAGGGAGCTGAAAATCTCGCCTGAGACTCTGAGAAAGATTAAACAGTGAGCTTACTATAATGCCATGTTCAGTTAATACACACTGTCAACTACAAAGAATAGCAGTTATCATACCTTTACACTGGCAGCCGTTTCTCTTCTTCATCTTGTACACTGAGAAAGCCAGTAAAATAACCAGGATGGTGGTGAATGTCAAAGCTCCACTCGAGAAATACACCAAGACAAGAGAATCCACCTCATCTGTGGAGAGCCCGACACCAGGAGACAGTAGAAAGCTTTTAGCTGTGTTATTCTGAGTTTAAATATGGAGTTATGCACTTATAAAAAAAAGGACAACCTTTGTGAGAAAAAGTTACTTACTGTCAACATCCAGCTTGGTCCCGTTTCCAAACAGTATCCATCCACATGAGGCGACAGCACATTCGGTCCCAGCATAAGAAGGATTCAGACTCTTCATTGGCAAGTTGTAGACACAGGTGTGTGTTTGTGTGTTGTTGTTCCTCTCACACTGATCATTCCTGCCTCCATGTGTGTAAATGATTCCTGGATGAGATTCTTGAGAGTTTTTGAGCCAGTAAACACTGTGTTCTCCGTCATCACAGGTCCCAGTGTGTACTGTACAGTTCAGAGTCACAGAGCCTTCTGGCTGGATGCTCTCAGATGCCGACTGATGGACCAAAGCTTGGATGTTCAAACCTGAACCCTTTACACTGACAACAGTACCCTCCTCAAATTCAATCATTAATGAAAACCTTCTTGCGCAGTAGTAAGTAGCTGAGTCTGAAATGCGTAGATCTGAGATCATCAAGTGATTTTTATTGTTTTCAGTATCCAGTGTGAAACGTGGATTGTCCTTGAATTCATGAAGAAATGTTCCATTTTTATTGAACGCAAATAAGGTAGACATGAGCCTTGGTTTCTGTCCGAGAGTTTGCTTGTACCAGTAAAGTCTTGTTGTAGCATCAGGATCATAGAAACATTGTAAAGTCAAACTTTCACCAACATTTGCTGATACAAAACTACTTTCTTGATGAGATGAGGAAGATTTCTGATCAGTTGCTTGAGCTGATGTGAAATAAAAGACAAAGCAAATGAAGAATTAATTTCAAATGATACAATTCAGCATAATCAGTACATAAAGAAATATTTGAAACATTTGGACAAGTTTGTTTCACAAAACACTACTCACCCATTTTTCCCAAGATAAGACATGCCAGATACAAAATATAGTTTAGAGATGTCATCGTGTTCAAATTGCGGTGTTGAATGAAAAGAATCTTGATACTTCTCCTCTCTTTAGAGACAAGGCTGCATTTGATTGGCCAAACAAGTCACATTGAATGTCCTTTTTAGGAAACACGATCACATGTTCACTGACACCTACACTGTTATTTTGTTCTTTAAATAGAATCACGTGGTGAGAGGTGTATCAAGAACATAATGGTTCCTAATGTTGGCGTTAGATTTTGAATGACAAAAAATCAATGATGTCTCTATACAGTATGCACACTAGTAACATAATAGTATATAAAGATATAATGGAGCCCATTTCTGCTCAAAATGAACGTGCTCATGTTGAGCAGATTAACAGGCAGGCATGATACTTTGCTAACTACAGTATCTGTCAAATACAGATATATAACATGGAAAAGATCATTTGCCAGATGATCAACTTTATCATTTAACAAGAAAAATGCAACCTATTTTTATGACTAGGTGTGATTCAGAATCAGAAACAGGTTTTTTTTCAAGTAGGTTTGCACATACAATGAATTTGCCTTGTTGTATAACAATTGACAAATAGAAGGTAAAAGAAAACACAACTAACACAAAAGACTGGTGATAAAAATATATAAATAAAAATTCATCCATGGTGACGATATAATTGACTCTCTTTCAAAGCTGTATCCCAGAGAATAAAGACTATAATTCGGGCTGCTGTAAAGAGACTCATTTTGACAGTACATTAAAGGTCAAATTTACACAGAAACAATTGAATACTTCCTTTTAAATTAATGTATTCAGTGCTTTGAGCACCATAAAGACGCATTTATTGTACAAAGAGTACAAACACCTTTACTTCTTGCTGAAAACCACATAGCCTGTTGTAAAGCATGGGAGTAAAGTTCAGCAGGTGTCAGAGTAATGACTGTAAGGCAGATAGATCTGACTGTAAACTTAACACAGTGCATTAGTAGAGCACCAGATTTCTTGAAAGGATGCCAACTGTAGGGACAGCTTGGCTTTTCATTGATGCTGTCTTAGTTCAATTGGTCAGGTCAAACATGGAAGAGAGAGCACATAGAGTGCTGATAGTCAAAAGAAAACCTTCATGTTCCATTTGACTTTGGTACAAAAATGAAAAGCGCATACAGCTGGCAGAATTATTATCCAAAATGGAAAGATCACATGACCGACTACAGTTGCAGTCGACAGAAACTTTCTATTGGGGTTGGCTGTAGCTCACTTGGTAAAGCGGGTTTGCCTTTAATCACAAGGTTGCTTCAGCCAATGTCAACAAGTCCTTCAAATGAAACAACTAAATACCTCATCTGACCATGCACGCCACATAGGAGCATTTTCTAATCTCACACCCAAATCAGCAGTAATCAGCAGAACATCATTTGTCTGTGCTTTTCAAAACCTTTACAAATCACTGTTAAAGAATAACAATGTTTTATGATGAGACAACACTGTGGTTAAGGTCTGGTTACGTTTAGGTATTTAAACCACTTGGTTAGATTTAGATAATCATCATGGTTTGGGTTAAAATGATCATTTTATTAAGGTTAGACAAATATGTGGTGTAGGTTAAAGTTACTACTACTTCCTTAATGTTAGGTGACCTTCATTGTCATGACTACAATAATAACTATGGGGTTAAGGTTAGGCGATAATTGTAGTTAAGGTTTTTAAAAAACTGTCCTGACTCTTGGTTGGAAATGGGAAATGAACAACGGTCTCCTGTGGAAAAGTCCAGTGTTGGGTTAATGCCTCCATCCACCCCTCCTCCTCTGAATGCAGAAATCTATCAGCTTTTAAATATGTCATCTGGCCTGCACCACTGCTCCAGGTCATAATTACTACGGCCACTAGATGGGATCTGTCACGCAACCGTAACTATATGTTGTTTTTGAGAGACTGACATTATGATGTATTTTATCGTTTTTCTTGGGAAGCCAGTCTAGCCAATGTATGTGTGTGCCAAAATCTAAGGCAAGTTGGACAGATATGTCATACAAATTACTGTAATATAATGTACTGCTGTCTACATGACCAAGGCATGACAAACGTTAGCATGCCATGGCTAGTCGAAAAAACAATCGGGACAATTTAAGGTGAATCCTGACTGGCTCCATGGTGGGTTTTGTCAGCTGAAAAATAATAAACAAAGTTGAGATTCACAGTTTAGAGACTTTGGCCCAGAGGCCCTGTTGTTCTGGGCTGATGTCTCTGTGACAATGCAGCAATGAAAAGGGAGAAAATAGAGAATTAGAATATGAGACTTTAAACAGAGAAACAGAGATCACCATGACGAAGAATAATATATGCAGTAATGACCATGGGTGCCTGGTTATGTTTAAAAATAGGGGAGCAAACTTGGAAAGATACATTATTGGCAAGGGGGTCTGGGGGTCCTCCCCCAGAAAAAAATGTTATTGAAAACAAATTTCCTGCATTTCTACACCACCTAATCTAAATCAAGAAACAGCCACCTGCACTAGTCTAGAATAGGAGGATGCTATGAAAACCAGGAATGCATCAAGAACAGAACAGTATATAATTGGGTGGATGAGGACAGGAAATGATTATTAGAAGAATAGCTATTTCATATTTGAAATTATATTCATAAAAGCATTATGTAGCCTAAAACAGTAGTAGGTTGCAGGCTACTAGGCCACCTTCAAGGTCAAACAAGGACAAACAATTTATATAAATGAAATAGATTTACAACACATCACAATATGATTTGGATAATCAAACCTGGTTAAACAATGTTAAACCTGAGGGTTGCTATTCTCAATACTCACAAGGCAATCTTCAAAGTCTAACAGCTGCAACAAAGTACTAACAGTTTGTATGAATGAAATGGCCTCACAATCTAATTCCAATCCCACCTGTTTATTTTACACACAGGTTCAAGTGGTAGCTATGAGCACCACTAGCTGATGTAGCAGGAATGAATAATTATAACTTCTAAAGCAGATCATTTTAACCTACATTATCTCAAATCAAGGACTATTTTAATGCACAACTCAGAAGGCGACCTTTGCTCAAGACTAAAAAGGGCCGTTTTCAGTCGAGCACTAGACTTTACACAGCACAGAGCAGCTGGATGAAAGAGAGATCATGAGATCATTACACAGAGTGAAGTGTCCTCGTATTTAAAAATGATTCCATCCACTTGGATTTCTCTGAAACCTCCAGTATAATATAAAGTAAACAAATATGGATGCCTCATATCAGCAATAGTTCACATTTAAGATATAACTAATTTCAACACAGATTTAAAGGCTGTTGTGATCTATTGACCATCAACATATATTTTTAAAACCTGACACACCCAACTCTGCTATCATATAACCACCATAAGTGGTCAGATGCTCTGAACGTGAACACAAACATTGTCTCAAGGTCAAAGTGTTCCATAATTACATTTATTTCATCATTACTGACACAAAATATTCATGGAAATGCACAATGCACATGATCAGGTTAAAACCCATTCAAACAAATAATAGCATTTTTTCCCTTCATGTTCCTCATATCCAAACAGTAACTTGTTATACAGCATAAATGAATCTGGTCTTCTAAATGTTCTTGTATAATCACAGAAAGTATATGATTTTAGAATTAAAGATATATATTTTATTTAAAGAAAACAAATTAAAAGCAGAGACATCCTGTAGACGTCCTTTAAAGCACACTGACAAGCAACACAGAGAGTACAGTCCTGAATGTGCAAATTACTAAACCGTACTAAAACACAGAGAATCTCATCTTTTGACTGCAGATCATGAGGCACATATTTATCTCAAGACCTTTATCTAAGACTACAATACATAATGAAGGAGATTCTAAGAAACCTCACAAGTTCTACATCTTTACACTGGAGTACACACATTCATTCTTGGTGTTGTTCCTCGCTCTTCTTGATCTGTTTGCCACATTAGCATTTAATGCAGCATAATGGAGGTTGTCTGCGTCTTGGTTACCCTGCTAACAAAATATATAAAAGTAAATCACACTGTGATTAAAACAATGTCCACAACACAATTAATTGTTCTGCTAATAAAAGGTGGTTAAATGGCAATTCAACTGTTAATTGAAACTGTATTCACCTCTGTATCTGCCGTGGACGGAGCTGCAAATCCATGTTGAGGCTCTAATTGTGAAACAGAAAATGCTCTTTTATTCAAAAGCCAAATTCAGTGAATACAAGCTGTTAACAAGCAGAATCATTTGCTTGTACCTGACTGGCAGCTGTTTCTCTTCTTCATCTTGTACACTGAGAAAGCCAATAAAACACTGAGGATGGTGGTGAACGCCAAAGCTCCACTCAAGAAATACACCAAGACAAGAGAGTCCACCTCATCTACAGAGAGTCAGACACCAGAAACAGAGCTTAGAGCATGTTTTTATCCTAAGCTTGATGAGGAACTAAGACTGTATCAAATAGGACAATGTCTCCTAAAAAGTTACTTACATTCAATGTCCAGCTTGGTCCCGTCTCCAAACACTATCTGTCCACATGAGACGACAGCACAGTAGTAGGTCCCAGTATGAGAAAGATCCAAACTCTTCATTGGCAAGTTATAGACACAGGTGTGTGTTTGTGTGTTGCTGTTCCTCTCACACTGATCATTCCTGCCTCCATGTGTGTAAATGATTCCTGGATGAGATGCTTCAGAGTTTTTGAACCAGTAAACACTGTGTTCTCCATCATCACAGGTCCCAGTGTGTACTATACAGTTCAGAGTCACAGAGCCTCCTGGCTGGATGCTCTCAGATGCCGACTGATGGACCGAAGCTTGGATGTTCAAACCTGAACCCTTTACATTGAGAGTAGTGCCCTCCAAAAATTCTAACGTGTTAAAATAGCTACTAACACAGTAGTAAGTAGCTGAGTCTGAAATGTGCAAATCTGTGATCTTCAAGTGATTTTTATTGTTTTCAGTATCCAGTGTGAAGCGAGGATTGTTCTTGAATTCATCATGAAACGTGCTGATTACCTCATATTTATAGAAGGTTGAGATTAGCTTAATTTTCTGTCCCAGAGTTTGTTTATACCAGTAAAGCCTTGCAACTTCACCTCCATAGAAACATTGCAAAGTCGTCTCATCACCAACATTAGCTGATATAAAACCACTGTCTTGACGAACAGATGAGGAGAATTTCAGATCAGTCATCTGAGCTGAAGTGAAATAAGAGACAAAGTAAATGTATAGTTAATTGAATGTGATAGAATTCAACGTAATCAGTTAATATTTGAAAACCAACCACTAACAGATAAAAGTTGGAATCACAAACACGCAACTCACCCATTTTCCCCAAGAACAGACATATGAGATAGAAAGCAAACACTGGAGATGTCATTGTGTTCAACTTGCCGTGTGAAATGAAAAGATCATTTACTTTTCTCCACTCCTCATAGACAAGACTGCTTTTGATTGGCCAATCTGAAGTGACACTGTATAGGAAACAGGATCACATGTTCACTGCCACCTATGATTGTAATGGTGAGAGATATATGAGGAAGATAAAGGCTCCTCATCTTTGATTTGATTTGAAATCACTAAAAAATAAACAACCAAGAAATATCCAATATAAACACAGCTGTAATAAGACATAGTGGAGTCCATTTATGCTCAATATTTTTTATTAAACAGCTAACAAAAACTAATTTTGAGCAATTCATCCATACTTGATACTTTTTTAAAGCTGTAATCTGGAGAAACAACACTGCACTCTGTGCTGTATTTAAGAGACATTTTTCTACATTATACATACAAGATATGATGGGCTGCACGATTAATCAAAATAAGATCACAATGTTGATTCAGGCTCTATGCAATCTCATTTTTATGAGACAATGATTCTGCTGTGTCTGCATTTGCGTGGAGATCCAGTACATCATGAGAGAGGCAGAGAGCAACAAAAATGTGTTAGAGTCACTGAAACCCAGAAATGGTGAGAAAGGACAAATAGATGTGTCCCCCTAGTTGTGACAAAAAATGCTTTGCTTGTAGTGTCAAAGGTTTTAGTCTGTTGTGTGGAACTGGATTCACAGATGAAGATGTTGGTCAAAAGCACCTACATTACAACCACTGGAAATGTCACAAAACAGCCAGGAAAAACTTCAGCTAAAATACGAAATATGTGTTAACACCTGTATCACCTGAACCTGACTCAACCCACAAACCACCAATTTTTTTTAACCAACACCAGTGGGCTCAGTAAGCTGTGACCAGGCAGCAATAGGTTGTGGACCTTTCGACTACCAGCAGGAAAAATAAAAGGGGGTAAGCTATGTTCTGCTGTCGCTCTGGAGCTTGTTTTCTCCTACTGTGTTGAGGAAATAATGTTTTAGCTGTGTGTGCTCAGGAGTGGACGACTTGTCACTGCGGGGGTGTAGTAGCTGGAGCACTAATATCTGCAGGGTGTTTCTAGTGGGATAGCACCATTTTTGTTGTGTTTTGTCGTTATGCTGGTCGTTTGTTGACGTTAGCGGGAGAGAGGCAAGGCACTTGGGAGCGTGCAAAAATGTCACTTCCTTTCCGGCCCATGTGCTTCACATAAAAATCAGTCCAGAGGATGCTGCAGACAACCAAGAAAGTCGGGGAAGGTCTCATTTTACATTGTAACATTACTACCCGTTCACTCATTGGCAATAAAAAAGCACTCATACATGTAAATTGCTTCACAATTCTACATATAGAACCTTTAAATGTTTTTAAGTTATTTATTTGAAATGTCTACAGATGCGCTAAGCAAAACTCAGGAGACTCAGCACTACAAATTTTGCTGTTCTCTATTTCTCTGTTTAGTGTCTTCAGGTTAGGCTAACCCATTGCTGTACTGTACATTTACTGCCAGACTGACAACTTACTGATAACCTTTTCCTCCGGTCTGCTGGCATTCACCATCACTTTTCTGCTGCTCGCTCAACTTGCACAACCACACCCTCGCTACGGACACACATTACGCACTACCCTATTCTTTAAAAGGAGCTACGCTACCAAGACTTTCCCAGGCAGTGACACAGAGGTTGACTCATGATTTGGAACAGTGGTGCACAGAGGCTCCCAAATGCTACTGATTTCTGAATGAATTGATATTTGGTGTTATTTTTGGCATCAAAAAA
This sequence comes from Thunnus thynnus, assembly GCF_963924715.1. Classification (NCBI taxonomy): domain Eukaryota; kingdom Metazoa; phylum Chordata; class Actinopteri; order Scombriformes; family Scombridae; genus Thunnus; species Thunnus thynnus. The sequence continues at coordinate 6,412,175 of NC_089538.1, forward strand.
ATATTTTTCTTTGGCCTGGCGGGGGTTCTTGATGGCCTTGCAGCCTGCCAGGCCTGTACAATTGTAAGGGAAGCACTGCTTAAGTACTATTGGTAGTCCTTAAATGTTTCCTGATAAAGTCTCTACTGTGTTGGGAAGTTTAAGTGGTTTTTGGATTAACATCCAGTTTTTTACAGGATCAAGCTGTATAACATAAGACTGCGTCTTGGTTGGCGGCTTACACGCCACTCCTTTCCTGCTCCGCCATCTTAACGCAGCAGTTTTTCTTTTGCTGGAGCAGCTCTCTGAAGGGTGACATTCACTTGTGAATCTATACAAATGCCTGTATTTATTGGCTGTTGAATTAAAATTCAATTTTTATTGATGTGTTTTATTTGTTTCTAACTTGTGTCTATACACATGTACAGCAAAACTAGACAGAGAGGAAAAGACTCCCTCCTGCTCTCTGTCATCACACATTTTCTGTTTCTGTTGTCTGATAATGGAATGAGTGTAAATTTGATCAGAGCATTGAACTCATATATCACACATGCAGTGTTGTGTAACATGAGTTACAGCACTGGGTGGCAGGTGCTCACACTCACTCTTGCCCACATTAGTTTTGCACATAAAATCTTAGTACTCATGTCAGCAACATAGATAGGCTGATATGTATTTAATTGTGTATTTTTTCGTGCTGTATGGCATTATTGCACTTATGCTAACAAAAGTTTCTAATATTAGATTGCTGCACTTCTACAGTAGAAGCACTGCAGGTTGATACTGTGTAGTATGATTCTGCTTATTGCTGTATTGCTACGACACCATACTGTCATGTCTCATCCTGTCTTAAGGTCATGTTTCTGTTTTTCCCCATCATTCAGTTCTGCATTTTCTGTTTTACTTTGGTGTCTAACTCTCCTCTCGTTTCTGATCCACTTCCTGCCCTTGTGTGTTTTCTGCTCCTGTCATCATCTTTATCCCCTAATGTCATCCACCTGTGTCTAATTACCCTCCCTCTCCTTGTGTATTTAGTCTGTGTGCTCCCTGCTCCCTGTGCCAGTTCGTCTTAGCCGTTTGTTGCAAGCGTTCCAGTCTTTGTATTCCTAGTGATAGCCTCTTTATGTTTTTTGACTTTTGATCTGATCAAGTCTCTGCCTTGCCCTTTGTGTTGCCCTCCACTGACTGTCTGCCTGTGTACCAAACCTGCCTACTCAGCAAAGACTCTGATTTTTGGAAACCCTGGACTGTCTGTGAGTTTTGCATTTGGGTCCATTTCTGGGGCCTGTACTACAAAGCAAGTTCAACATACCCAGGTTATCTTTTCATTAGCAGGCTTCACTGAGCCTAACATTGGCCGTCCAGATAACCAGTTCCATGAAGCTGGTTATCAACCTGCTCAGTCAACTCTGGGTTTTCCTATCCAGCTACAAGCACATTCATGTGAAAGAGGCGGGGTTGTTAATTACAAGTGACATCATCAGAACTATGAATGAAGTACTTCATACAGTGTGAGATGAAACAGTGATATCAAGTACACACGGAGGAAAACTTCTGTTTTAGGAACAGAAAAAAGTCATATTCGACGAAGTGAAATGTAAACAAGCCTGTAAACATACAACAGAATAAGAAGATGTAGAAACACTAGAAATTTCCAAATATTAAAAGTAGGCTTAAAATACATGTAGGAATTAATATAAATGGCTTAAGTATAGAGTGAGTATGTTTTGCTTTTTAGTTGGATGATGAAGAAACCATTCTGAATGTCATAAAAAAAACTTAAAAGTAATGTCAAACTGTTTCTGCTAAAGAAGCAAAGAGTGTAAAAGTAGTTAATGACTGATGAGGTCTATCTGACCCAAATGTTGAAAGTCTAGAACAATAAAATGTTTCCACTGATCTATAAAAATATATATTAGTTTTTCCTACTTGTCATTTATTGTAACTCAGGACTTTTGTCCATGTCGGGATCCTGTAGGAATGATGACTCTTTATTTCCAGTGGACTGCTTCGTAGTACAGGACTTAGTTGTGTCAGAAAACCTGTCACATACACAGCATGTTGTTACTGGTGTCGGCTGTCTGTCATGTGTACGTCGTTATCATGTATAATTAATTTTGTGCCCACACTGCCAACTAATTTCCTTCTGGAATAATATCGGTTATCAAATACTTCAGATAGATGTAAAATATCAAAGGTGTCATGTCTATTTGTTACTATGAATTAGAAAGTCTTTAATAAAGGCACAACTGCAACTCTCATTTTCACATAAACAGTAATATTGTAAACTAATAGAGCCTTCCTGTGCCATTTTATTTTTGGTACCAGAACAATTAAGTTTCATCACTCACCCACTCAGTGGGGTGGTTGAGATCAAACACATGCTTTTTATGATAAACATGGTGCCATTGCTGCAATGACACCTTCACTCTTGCATGAAGAAACACAAGTTACTCTTATCAAGGATTGAACACACACACACACATATTGTCTCATGGTTAAAGTTAGATGATGTTTATTTGATTATTAATATAAAATGTACACACAATTCAGAAACACATACATGATTTCCTCGCCTCTCCTCTCTACTCAACGTCCAGCTTGGCCCCATCTCCAAACACTATCTGTCCTCATGAGGTGAAAGCACAGTAGTAGGTCCCAGCATGAGAAAGATTCACACTCTTCATTGGCAAGTTGTACACACAGGTGTGTGTTTGTGTGTTGTTGTTCCTCTCACACTGATCATTGCTGCCTCCATGTGTGTAAATGATTCCTGGTTGAGATTCTTGAGAGTTTTTGAACCAGTAAACACTGTGTTCTCCATCATCACAGGTCCCAGTGTGTACTGTACAGTTCAGAGTCACAGAGCCTCCTGGCTGGATGCTCTCAGATGCCGACTGATGGACCAAAGCTTGGATGTTCAAACCAGAACCCTTTACACTGACAACAGTACCCTCCTCAAATTCAATCATTAATGAAGATCGACTTGCGCAGTAGTAAGTAGCTGAGTCTGAAATGCGTAGATCTGAGATCATCAAGTGATTTTTACCACTTTTAGTATCCAGTGTGAAGCGTGGATTGTCCTTGAATTCATCATGAAAAGTGCTAATTTTATTTAACACAAATAAGGTAGACATGAGCCTTGGTTTCTGTCCGAGAGTTTGCTTGTACCAGTAAAGACTTGTTGTAGCATCAGGATCATAGAAACATTGTAAAGTCAAACTCTCACCAACATTTGCTGATACAAAACTACTTTCTTGATGAGATGAGGAAGATTTCTGATCAGTTGCTTGAGCTGATGTGAAATAAAAGACAAAGCAAATGAAGAATTAATTTCAAAAGATACAATTCAGCATAATCAGTACATAAAGAAATATTTGAAACATTTGTACAAGTTCTCGTCACAAAACACTACTCACCCATTTTTCCCAAGATAAGACATGCCAGATACAAAACAAAGTTTAGAGATGTCATCGTGTTCAAATTGCCGTGTTGAATGAAAAGAATCTTGATACTTCTCCTCTCTTTAGAGACAAGGCTGCATTTGATTGGCCAAACAAGTCACATTGAATGTCCTTTTTAGGAAACACGATCACATGTTCACTGACACACTGTTATTTTGTTCTTTAAATAGAATCACGTGGTGAGAGGTGTATCAAGAACATAATGGTTCCTAATGTTGGCGTTAGATTTTGAATGACAAAAAATCAATGATGTTTCTATACAGTATGTACACTAGTAACATAATAGTATATAAAGATATAATGGAGCCCATTTCTGCTCAAAATGAACGTGCTCATGTTGAGCAGATTAACAGGCAGGCATGATACTTTGCTAACTACAGTATCTGTCAAATACAGATATATAACATGGAAAAGATCATTTGCCAGATGATCAACTTTATCATTTAACAAGAAAAATGCAACCTCTTTTTATGACTTGGTGTGATTCAGAAAAAGGTTTTTTTTCAAGTAGGTTTGCACATACAATGAATTTGCCTTGTTGTATAACAATTCACAAATAGAAGGTAAAAGAAAACACAACTAACACAAAAGACAGGTGATAAAAATTCATCCATGGCGACGATATAATTGACTCTCTTTCAAAGCTGTATCCCAGAGAATGAAGACTATAATTCGGGCTGCTGTAAAGAGACTCATTTTGACAATACATTAAAGGTCAAATTTACACAGAAACAATTGAATACTTCCTTTTAAATTAATGTATTCAGTGCTTTGAGCACCATAAAGACGCATTTATTGTACGGAGAGTGCAAACACCTTTACATCTTGCTGAAAACCACATAGCCTGTTGTAAAGCATGGGAGTAAAGTTCAGCAGGTCCCAGAGTAATGACTGTAAGGCAGATAGATCTGACCTAAACCTAACACAGTGAATTAGTAGAGCACCAGATTTCTTGAAAGGATGCCAACTGTAGGGACAGCTTGGCTTTTCATTGATGCTGTCTTAGTTCAATTGGTCAGGTCAAACATGGAAGAGAGAGCACATATAGTGCTGATAGTCAAAAGAAAACCTTCATGTTCCATTTGACTTTGGTACAAAAATGAAAAGCGCATACAGCTGGCAGAATTATTATCCAAAATGGAAAGATCACATGACCGACTACAGTTGCAGTCGACAGAAACTTTCTATTGGGGTTGGCTGTAGCTCACTTGGTAAAGCGGGTTTGCCTTTAATCAAAAGGTTGCTTCAGCCAATGTCAACAAGTCCTTCAAATGAAACAACTAAATACCTCATCTGACCATGCACGCCACATAGGAGCATTTTCTAATCTCACACCCAAATCAGCAGTAATCAGCAGAACATCATTTGTCTGTGCTTTTCAAAACCTTTACAAATCACTGTTAAAGAATAACAATGTTTTATGATGAGACAACACTGTGGTTAAGGTCTGGTTACGTTTAGGTATTTAAACCACTTGGTTAGATTTAGATAATCATCATGGTTTGGGTTAAAATGATCATTTTATTAAGGTTAGACAAATATGTGGTGTAGGTTAAAGTTACTACTACCTCCTTAATGTTAGGTGACCTTCATTGTCATGACTACAATAATAACTATGGGGTTAAGGTTAGGCGATAATTGTAGTTAAGGTTTTTAAAAAACTGTCCTGACTCTTGGTTGGAAATGGGAAATGAACAACGGTCTCCTGTGGAAAAGTCCAGTGTTGGGTTAATGCCTCCATCCATCCCTCCTCCTCTGAATGCAGAAATCTATCAGCTTTTAAATATGTCATCTGGCCTGCACCACTGCTCCAGGTCATAATTACTACGGCCACTAGATGGGATCTGTCACGCAACCGTAACTATATGTTGTTTTTGAGTGACTGACATTATGATGTATTTTATCGTTTTTCTTGGGAAGCCAGTCTAGCCAATGTATGTGTGTGCCAAAATCTAAGGCAAGTTGGACAGATCTGTCATACAAATGACTGTAATATAATATACTGCTGTCTACATGGCCGAGGCATGACAAATGTTAGCATGCCATGGCTAGTCGAAAAAACAATCGGGACAATTTAAGGTGAATCCTGACTGGCTCCATGGTGGGTTTTGTCAGCTGAAAAATAATAAACAAAGTTGAGATTCACAGTTTAGAGACTTTGGCCCAGAGGTCCTGTTGTTCTGGGCTGATGTCTCTGTGACAATGCAGCAATGAAAAGGGAGAAAATAGAGAATTAGAATATGAGACTTTAAACAGAGAAACAGAGACCACCATGACGAAGAATAATATATGCAGTAATGACCATGGGTGCCTGGTTATGTTTAAAAATAGGGGAGCAAACTTGGAAAGATACATAATTGGCAAGGGGGTCTGGGGGTCCTCCCCCAGAAAAATTTGTTATTGAAAACAAATATCCTACATTTCTACACCACCTAATCTAAATCAAGAAACAACCACCTGCACTAGTCTAGAATAGGAGGATGCTATGAAAACCAGGAATGCATCAAGAACAGAACAGTATATAATTGGGTGGATGAGGACAGGAAATGATTATTAGAAGAATGGCTATTTCATATTTGAAATTATATTCATAAAAGCATTATGTAGCCTAAAACAGTAGTAGGTTGCAGGCTACTAGGCCACCTTCAAGGTCAAACAAGGACAAACAATTTACATAAATGAAATAGATTTACAACACATCACAATATGATTTGGATAATCAAACCTGGTTAAACAATGTTAAACCTGAGGGTTGCTATTCTCAATACTCACAAGGCAATCTTCAAAGTCTAACAGCTGCAACAAAGTACTAACAGTTTGTATGAATGAAATGGCCTCACAATCTAATTCCAATCCCACCTGTTTATTTTACACACAGGTTCAAGTGGTAGCTATGAGCACCACTAGCTGATGTAGCAGGAATGAATAATTATAACTTCTAAAGCAGATCATTTTAACCTACATTATCTCAAATCAAGGACTATTTTAATGCACAACTCAGAAGGCGACCTTTGCTCAAGACTTAAAAGGGCCGTTTTCAGTCGAGCACTAGACTTTACACAGCACAGAGCAGCTGGATGAAAGAGAGATCTTGAGATCATTGCACAGAGTGAAGTGTCCTCGTATTTAAAAATGATTCCATCCACTTGGATTTCTCTGAAACCTCCAGTATAATATAAAGTAAACAAATATGGATGCCTCATATCAGCAATAGTTCACATTTAAGATATAACTAATTTCAACACAGATTTAAAGGCTGTTGTGATCTATTGACCATCAACATATATTTTTAAAACCTGACACACCCAACTCTGCTATCATACAACCACCATAAGTGGTCAGATGCTCTGAACGTGAACACAAACATTGTCTCAAGGTCAAAGTGTTCCATAATTACATTTATTTCATCATTACTGACACAAAATATTCATGGAAATGCACAATGCACATAATCAGGTTAAAACCCATTCAAACAAATAATAGCATTTTTTCCCTTCATGTTCCTCATATCCAAACAGTAACTTGTTATACAGCATAAATGAATCTGGTCCTCTAAATGTTCTTGTATAATCACAGAAAGTATATGATTTTAGAATTAAAGATATATATTTTATTTAAAGAAAACAAATTAAAAGCAGAGACATCCTGTAGACGTCCTTTAAAGCACACTGACAAGCAACACAGAGAGTACAGTCCTGAATGTGCAAATTACTAAACCGTACTAAAACACAGAGAATCTCATCTTTTGACTGCAGATCATGAGGCACATATTTATCTCAAGACCTTTATCTAAGACTACAATACATGATAAACAAGATTCTAAGAAACCTTACTCACAAGTTCTACATCTTTACACTGGAGTACACACATTCATTCTTGGTGTTGTTCCTCGCTCTTCTTGATCTGTTTGCCACATTAGCATTTAATGCAGCATAATGGAGGTTGTCTGCGTCTTGGTTACCCTGCTAACAAAATATATAAAAGTAAATCACACTGTGATTAAAACAATGTCCACAACACAATTAATTGTTCTGCTAATAAAAGGTGGTTAAATGGCAATTCAACTGTTAATTGAAACTGTATTCACCTCTGCATCTGCTGTGGACGGAGCTGCAAATCCATGTTGAGGCTCTAATTGTGAAACAGAAAATGCTCTTTTATTCAAAAGCCAAATTCAGTGAATACAAGCTGTTAACAAGCAGAATCATTTGCCTGTACCTGACTGGCAGCTGTTTCTCTTCTTCATCTTGTACACTGAGAAAGCCAATAAAACACTGAGGATGGTGGTGAACGCCAAAGCTCCACTCAAGATATACACCAAGACAAGAGAGTCCACCTCATCTACAGAGAGTCAGACACCAGAAACAGAGCTTAGAGCATGTTTTTATCCTAAGCTTGATGAGGAACTAAGACTCTATCAAATAGGACAATGTCTCCTAAAAAGTTACTTACTTTTACACTCAATGTCCAGCTTGGTCCCGTTTCCAAATAGTATCTGTCCACATGAGGCGACAGCACAGTAGTAGGTCCCAGCATGAGAAAGATTCAGACTCGTCATTGGCAAGTTATAGACACAGGTGTGTGTTTGTGTGTTGCTGTTCCTCTCACACTGATCATTCCTGCCTCCATGTGTGTAAATGATTCCTGGATGAGATTCTTCAGAGTTTTTGAACCAGTAAACACTGTGTTCTCCATCATCACAGGTCCCAGTGTGTACTGTACAGTTCAGAGTCACAGAGCCTCCTGGCTGGATGCTCTCAGATGCCGACTGATGGACCAAAGCTTGGATGTTCAAACCTGAACCCTTTACATTGAGAGTAGTGCCCTCCAAAAATTCTAACTTGTTTAAATAGCTATTAATGCAGTAGTAAGTAGCTGAGTCTGAAATGTGCAAATCTGTGATCTTCAAGTGATTTTGATTGTTTTCAGTATCCAGTGCGAAGCGAGGATTGTTCTTGAATTCATCATGAAACGTGCTGATTACCTCATATTTATAGAAGGTTGAGATTAGCTTAATTTTCTGTCCACTGTTCTGTTTATACCAGTAAAGCTTTGCAACTTCACCTCCATAGAAACATTGCAAAGTCGTCTCATCACCAACATTAGCTGATATAAAACCACTGTCTTGACGAACAGATGAGGAGAATTTCAGATCAGTCATCTGAGCTGAAGTGAAATAAGAGACAAAGTAAATGTATAGTTAATTGAATGTGATAGAGTTCAACATAATCAGTTAATATTTGCAAACTAACAACTAACAGATAAAAGTTGGAATCACAAACACGCAACTCACCCATTTTCCCCAAGAACAGACATATGAGATAGAAAGCAAACACTGGAGATGTCATTGTGTTCAACTTGCCGTGTGAAATGAAAAGATCATTTACTTTTCTCCACTCCTCATAGACAAGACTGCTTTTGATTGGCCAATCTGAAGTGACACTGTATAGGAAACAGGATCACATGTTCACTGCCACCTATGATTGTGATGGTGAGAGATATATGAGGAAGATAAAGGCTCCTCATCTTTGATTTGATTTGAAATCACTAAAAAATAAACAACCAAGAAATATCCAATATAAACACAGCTGTAATAAGACATAGTGGAGTCCATTTATGCTCAATATTTTTTATTAAACAGCTAACAAAAACTAATTTTGAGCAATTCATCCATACTTGATACTTTTTTAAAGCTGTAATCTGGAGAAACAACACTGCACTCTGTGCTGTATTTAAGAGACAATTTTCTTCAATATGCACACAAGATATGATGGGCTGCACGATTAATCAAAATAAGATCACAATGTTGATTCAGGCTCTATGCAATCTCATTTTTATGAGACAATGATTCGGCTGTGTCTGCATTAGTGTGGAGATCCAGTACATCATGAGAGAGGCAGAGAGCGACAAAAATGTGTTAGAGTCACTGAAACCCAGAAATGGTGAGAAAGGACAAATAGATGTGTCCCCCTAGTTGTGACAAAAAATGCTTTGCTTGTAGTGTCAAAGGTTTTAGTCTGTTGTGTGGAACTGGATTCACAGATGAAGATGTTGGTCAAAAGCACCTACATTACAACCACTGGAAATGTCACAAAACAGCCAGGAAAAACTTCAGCTAAAATACAAAATATGTGTTAATTAATCACCTGAACCTGACTCAACCCACAAACCACCATTTTTTTTTAACCAACACCAGTGGGCTCAGTAAGCTGTGACCAGGCAGCAATAGGCTGCGGACCTTTCAACTACCAGCAGGAAAAATAAAAGGGGGTAAGCTATGTTCTGCTGTCGCTCTGGAGCTTGTTTTCTCCTACTGTGTTGAGGAAATAATGTTTTAGCTGTGTGTGCTCAGGAGTGGACGACTTGTCACTGCGGGGGTGTAGTAGCTGGAGCACTAATATCTGCAGGGTGTTTCTAGTGGGATAGCACCATTTTTGTTGTGTTTTGTCGTTATGCTGGTCGTTTGTTGACGTTAGTGGGAGAGAGGCAAGGTACTTGGGAGCGTGCAAAAATGTCACTTCCGTTCCGGCCCATGTCCTTCACATAAAAATCAGTCCAGAGGATGCTTCAGACAACCAAGAAAGTCGGGGGTCTCATTTTACGTTGTAACATTACTACCCGTTCACTCATTGGCAATAAAAAAGCACTCATACAAGTAAATTGCTTCACAATTCTACATATAGAACCTTTAAATGTTTTTAAGTTATTTATTTGAAATGTCTACAGATGCGCTAAGCAAAACTCAGGAGACTCAGCACTACAAATTTTGCTGTTCTCTATTTCTCTGTTTAGTGTCTTCAGGTTAGGCTAACCCATTGCTGTACTGTACATTTACTGCCAGACTGACAACTTACTGATAACTTTTTCCTCCGGTCTGCTGGCACTTTTCTGCTGCTCGCTCAACTCGCACAACCACACCCTCGCTACAAACACACATTACGCACTGCCCTATTCTTTAAAAGGAGCTACTCTACCAAGACTTTCCCTGGCAGTGATACAGAGGTTGACTCATGATTCAGAACAGTGGTGCACAGAGGCTCCCAAATGCTACTGATTTCTGAATGAATTGATATTTGGTGTTATTTTTGGCATCAAAAAAATATTTTTCTTTGGCCTGGCGGGGGTTCTTGATGGCCTTGCAGCCTGCCAGGCCTGTACAATTGTAGGGAAACACTGCTTAAGTACTATTGGTAGTATTTGCATTGTCATTAAATGTGACCTGATAAAGTCTCTACTGTGTTGGGAAGTTTAAGTGGTTTTTGGATTAACATCCAGTTTACACAGGATCAAGCTGTATAACATAAGACTGCGTCTTGGTTGCCGCTTACACGCCACTCCTTTCCTGCTCCGCCATCTTAACGCAGCAGGTTTACTTTTGCTGGAGCAGCTCTCTGAAGGGTGACATTCACTTGTGAATCTATACAAATGCCTGTATTTATTGGCTGTTGAATTAAAATTAAATTTTTATTGATGTGTTTTATTTGTTTCTAACTTGTGTCTACACACATGTACAGCAAAACTAGACAGAGAGGAAAAGACTCCCTCCTGCTCTCTGTCATCACACATTTTCTGTTTCTGTTGTCTGATAATGGAATGAGTGTAAATTTGATCAGAGCATTGAACTCATATATCACACATGCAGTGTTGTGTAACATGAGTTACAGCACTGGGTGGCAGGTGCTCACACTCACTCTTGCCCACATTAGTTTTGCACATAAAATCTCAGTACTCATGTCAGCAACATAGATAGGCTGATATGTATTTAATTGTGTATTTTTTCGTGCTGTATTGCATTATTGCACTTATGCTAACAAAAGTTTCTAATATTAGATTGCTGCACTTCTACAGTAGAAGCACTGCAGGTTGATACTGTGTAGTATGATTCTGCTTATTGCTGTATTGCTACGACACCATACTGTCATGTCTCATCCTGTCTTAAGGTCATGTTTCTGTTTTTCTCATCATTCAGTTTTGCATTTCCTGTTTTACTTTGGTGTCTAACTCTCTTCTGATCCACTTCCTGCTCTTGTGTGTTTCCCGCTCCTGTCATCATCATTATCCCCTAATGTCATCCACCTGTGTCTAATTACCCTCCCTCTCCCTCTCCCCCTCTCTGTGTGTTCCCTGCTCCCTGTGCCAGTTCGTCTTAGCCGTTTGTTGCAAGCGTTCCAGCCTTTGTATTCCTAGTGATAGCCTCTTTATGTTTTTTGACTTTTGATCTGATCAAGTCTCTGCCTTGCCCTTTGTGTTTTGTTTGCCTCCACTGACTGTCTGCCTGTGTACCAAACCTGCCTCCTCAGCAAAGACTCTGATTTTTGGAAACCCTGGACTGTCTGTGAGTTTTGCATTTGGGTCCATTCCTGGGGCCTATACTACAAAGCAAGTTCAATATACCCAGGTTATCTTTTCATTAGCTGGCTTCACTGAGCCTAACATTGGCTGTCCAGATAACCAGTTCTATGAAGCTGGTTATCAACCTGCTCAGTCAACTCTGGGTTTTCCTATGTAGCTACAAGCACGTTCATGTGAAAGAGGCGGGGTTGTTAATTACAAGTGACATCATCAGAACTATGAATGAAGTGCTTCATACAGTGTGAGATGAAACAGTGATATCAAGTACACACAGAGGAAAACTTCTGTTTTAGGAACAGAAAAAAGTCATATTTAATGAAGTGAAATGTAAACAAGCCTGTAAACATACAACAGAATAAGAAAATGTAGAAACACTAGAAATTTCCAAATATTAAAAGTAGGCTAAGGCTTAAAATATGTGTAGGAATAAATATTAATGGCTTAAGTATAGAGTGAGTATTTTTTGCTTTTTAGTTGGATAATGACGAAACCATTCTGAATATATCATAAAAAAAACTTAAAAGTAATGTCAAACTGTTTCTGCTAATGAAGCAAAGAGTGTAAAAGTAGTTGATGACTGATAAGGTCTATCTGACCCAAATGTTGAAAGTCTAGAACAATAAAATGTTTCCACTGATCTATAAAAATATATATTAGTTTTTTCTACTTGTCACTTTATTGTAACTCAGGACTTTTGTCCATGTCGGGGTCCTGTAGGAATGATGACTCTTTATTTCCAGTGGACTGCTTCATAGTACAGGACTTAGTGGTGTCAGAAAACCTGTCACATACACAGCATGTTGTTACTGGTGTCGGCTGTCTGTCATGTGTATGTCGTTATCATGTATAATTAATTTTGTGCCCACACTGCCAACTAATTTCCTTCTGGAATAATATCGGTTATCAAATACTTCAGATAGATGTAAAATATCAAAGGTGTCATGTTTATTTGTGACTATGAATTAGAAAGTCTTTAATAAAGGCACAACTGCAACTCTCATTTTCAAATGAACAGTAATATTGTAAACTAATAGAGTCTTCCTGTGCCATCTTATTTTTGGTACCAGAACAATTAAGTTTCATCACACACCCACTCAATAGGGTGGTTGAGATCAAACACATGCTTTTTATGATAAACATGGTGCCATTGCTGCAACAACACCTTGACTCTTGCATGAAGAAACACAAGTTACCGTTATCAAGGATTGAACACACGCACACACATATTGTCTCATGGTTAAAGTTGGATGATGTTTATTTGATTATTAATATAAAATGTACACACAATTCAGAAACACATACATGATTTGGTTAAAAAACAATGAGGATAAAACACAAAAGTTCAACACAATCTTAATCCTAAAAGCCCACAAGTAACTTCTACAGCATTGATCAAACCAACCTTTTACATTCACTGGTTAAGACACAAAAATCCTTATATTCATACAGTATGTACTAAATATGAACATGGATACATGGTTTATTTGCCAGAAACAAAGTTTCAGTGCAGATATTCTGATTCAGACCACACTGACAAAAAATAGAGTATTTTAAAAATACCAAAGCAGAGCAAGAGATTTAAGAAGCTATAAAAACACATTTCTTTCAAACTTACAACTAAATCCATGTTACACCTTCAAAGAGATTCTACAACATAATGTCTTATGCACAAAGTACAAATGAAACATGTCCAGTTCTACTACTTTACGCTGTAGTACACACATTCACTCCAGGTTTGGTTCTGTCTTCTTCGTGTGTTGGTCAGATTCACACTTAAAGCAGCGTAATACAGGTTTTCTGCAGCTTTGTAACCCTGGTAACAAAGTATTAATTATTATGATAATATTCTAAAACAATGTCCAAAAAACAATTTGTTGTTGCACTGAATGTTAAAAAAGGATAATGGCTGCTATTCAAGAATTAATGAATACAGTTATTATTCACCTTTGCATTGACTGTAGAGGGAGCTGAAATTCTTGCTTGAGACTCTGGTTGTGAAACGTAGAAAAAGTTTTTCATTAAAAAGTCATGTTCAGTGAATACAAGCTGTCAGATATAAACAGTTACCTGTAGATTGGAAGCTGTTGCTCTTGTTCATCATGCACACTGAGAAAGCCAGTAAAACACTGAGGATGGTGGTGAACACCAAAGCTCCACTCAAGAAATACACCAAGACAGGAGAGTCTACCTCATTTGCAGAGAGACATAAAGAGATATTACACAGCTCTCAGATTTATCTCTATTTTGATGTTTAGTTCGATGAGGGAGTAATCATGTATTGATCAGATGAAACAATGTTTGCTAGAAAGTTACTTACAGCCAACGTCCAGCTTGGTTCCGTTTCCAAACAGTATCTGTCCACATGAGGCGACAGCACAGTAGTAGGTCCCAGCATGAGAAAGATCCAGACTCTTCATTGGCAAGTTGTAGACACAGGTGTGTGTTTGTGTGTTGCTGTTCCTCTCACACTGATCATTCCTGCCTCCATGTGTGTAAATGATTCCTGGATGAGATTCTTGAGAGTTTTTGAACCAGTAAACACTGTGTTCTCCATCATCACAGGTCCCAGTGTGAACTGTACAGTTCAGAGTCACAGAGCTCTCAGATGCCGACTGATGGACCAAAGCTTGGATGTTCAAACCTGAACCCTTTACATTGACAATAGTTCCTTCTGCAAATTCAAACTTGGATGAGTAGCTGCTTGCGCAGTAGTAAGTAGCTGAGTCTGAGATACGCAAATTTGTGATCTTCAAGTGATTTTTACCAGTTTCAGTATCCAGTGCGAAACGTGGATTGTTCTTCAATTCATCATGAAAAGTGCCATTACTTTCATACTTGTAGTAGGTAGAGATAATTCTTGGTTTCTGTCCCAGAGTTTGCTTATACCAGTAAAGCCTTGCAACAACACCTTCATAGAAACATTGCAAAGTCAAGTTGTCCCCAGTATTAACAGATACAAAACTTCTTTCTTGACGAACAGATGAGGAGAATTTCACATCAGTCATCTGTGCTGAAGTAAAATGAAAGACAAAGAAAATTCGCATTATAAACACATAATAAGAGGAGGAATGACTGCACATTTTAAAAGACACAAACTGGATTCATAAAGACACAACTCACCCATTTTCTGTCCCAATAACAGACATGTCAGAAAGAAAACAAACTCTGCAGATCTCATCGTGTTCAAACTGTCAGGCTAAATGAAAAGAATCTTGGTCTTTTCTTCACTCTTAAGAGACAAGACTGCGTTTGATTGGTCAACCAAAAGTGACACTGTGTGTCCTGTTTAGGAAACATGATCACATGTTGACTGTCACCTTTAGTTTCAAGTTTGAGACACGGTGAGAGCTAAATAAACTACATACAGTACAGATTCCTCATCTCTACATTAGCTTTAAAATCACTGAAATTTATGACCACATACTACACATGTATTCATACTGATCTAACTGACAGGACTTTGTTTAATAAAATTAGTTCATTATCCATGGTCTACTTGGTTTCAGTCATAAGGAGATAATATATTGATTAATTAACCATTGTAAGGTTTCAAGATAATGTAACATTAATAAAAACATATAGTGGAGTTCAGCCATGCTCAGCCTCTGGCAGTGAACTGATCTTTATTAGGAAGACGTGATTATAAATAACTACCTTAAGATGCCAGACGTAGATATCAATAAACAAGTAATTAATAAACCCTATCACTAATATTTTGTGCAGTTTCTTCATACTTGACAATATTCTTCCCGTGCTGTAGACCAGGGAACACATGACTGTCATCTGTACTGCTGCAAAAAGACAGATTTGGACAATAAATTAAAGGTTAAACGTACATAGAAAATAATTGTGTGCATTTCCCCCCTAATTATTCTTGGACATGACAGGTCCTGTAGGTTTATGTATGGAGATTCAGATGTGCTCAGCGAGTTACTGAGTCAGTGCCTTTGGAGATCAGTATCTTCCATTTCACACATTTCATCAGATTAAAAAGGAATCCAAACATGTCGTCCAACTCCTGCATTTGTGTAAAATATGTACAGAGAGCAGTATGAGCCTGATTAGCTAGTCTGTTATATAGACTTGCTCTGGATGCGGGTCTCACCTGTCTGGGAAAAGCCTAATCGCATAGATTATTTTTCATGTGACATTTATTTTCACTGAACAGACAGAAAATTTTCTTTGAAGTATGTTTGGTTAAAAAATAACTGTATTGCGAGGCCCTAAAAAGGCACAAGACCCCGTACAGTCATACCACTTGCACAGTCCTTGCGACAGCTATGACCGTTTCTGTGGTCCTTGAAGTGAAGGATATAAAAGCAAAAAGAATATTTGTAGTGTAGAGTGTAGAGTTCAACAGCTCTCAGAGTGATGACTGCTTCATTTCTTTTCTTTGTGTTTCTGTGTTTTTTCTTTAGGTTCAGGGAGCAACACTTGCTTACTCCACTCTGTTCTACGACATGGTTATTTCAACCACACACAGCCAACAACCTGTTTGTCCACTACCTACCTGGTTTATGAAGTAGGAAGAACTCAGATGTGTCTTCGCAGTGAGTGTTTTGACCCTTTGCAACCCGTTCACTTCTATGTACTGTATGTATGAGAACAATTGCTTGAATCTGTAATTTATTTACTACAGCCTCATGTGTTATATATTCTGTTTAATTTTCTTACATAGTAATGATTAACATGCCTACTTTACCACAACCTTTTACTCATGAAGACCTTTGAGAGGCTGGTTCTACAGCGCCTCAGGCCCCTGGTGCATGACTGCCTGGATCCGCTGCAGTTTGCATACCAGGCTGACATCAGTGTAGACAATGCCGTCATTTACCTGCTGCACAGAGTTTATAAATACGTGGAAAAGCCACAAATCACTGTGAGGATCACGTTCTTTGACTTCTCCAATGCTTTCAACAGCATCCAGCATCTCCGGCTGGCTGAGAAAGTTTTTTGTGATGCAGGTGGAACAGGACCTCATGGCCTGGATTACAGACAACCTCACCAACAGGGTGCAGTATGTCAGGCTACAAGGCTGCTTGTCAGGTGTGGTGATGAGCAACACTGACATACCCCATGGAACTGTACTGTCACCGTTTTTTTCACCCTCTACACCTATAAGTTCCTAGGGGTACAACTCAACAATTGTACATGTACATGTATGGGAAAATCTAAGGTGTGCTTGAAAAAAGTGTATGCCAGATGACTGTAATATACTGTACTGCAGTCAATGGGGCCAAATGTTACAATACATTGGCTATTAAAAAACAACAGCATGAGAATTTTAAATTACATTTTTACTAATTTGTTGAGATTTTGACCTTTGTCACTGTGTGGTAAGAGCCTTTTTCTACTTCTTTGGGAACCAGGAGTAGTAAAATCTTTTCATGCTTTAATTTTAATGCTTTATTCACTTTAGTTGAACTTGTATTGTGTGTTACATGTCTCACTGAATGTTTCATGTATGGTTTCAGTTGTACTTGGGTTCTGACATTAGTTAACATTCAGTAAATATTTACACTGGGTAACATTACGCTAGATTCCTCCATTTTATGTTTAATGAACATTCATTCAGTTTATCCTAAACAATTTTCAGCAACCACAACAGCAGTTGTATTAGAAGAGAGCTGTCATCAATTATTAAGACTATTTTGTCTTTTTTCTTTTTGTCCATCCAGCACAGTGGAGAGAATGTGTGTTGGTATCTGCACCTGGCCAGAGACGAGTGAGATCAGCCACATGCTTTATCCAGTACACAAAGCACCACGAGCCAGAGGTACCACTACCAGAGCTTAAACATAACACAAACATTGTCTCAAGTGTTCCATGGTTAGATTTATTTCATCATTACTGACACAAAACATTCATGGAAAAGCACAATGCAGTTAATCAGGTTAAAACTCATAAAAGACAAATAATACCATTTTTTCCCGTCATGTTCCTCATAACCAAACAGTAGCTTGTTGTACAGCATAAATGAATCTGGCCCTCTAAATGTACTTGTATAATCACAGAAAGAATATGATTTTTAACAATATATATAACATATGAATATGATTTAAGATACATGTTTTTTAAGGAAACAGCAGAGACATCCTGTAGATAAACTTTAAAGCACACGGACAAGCAACAAAGAGACAAGAGAGTCCTGAATGTGCAAATTACTAAAACCTACCAAAACACAGAGAATCTCATCTTTTGACTGCAGATCACAAGGCACATATTTATCACAAGACCTTTATCTAAGACAACAATACATGATAAACAAGATTCTAAGAAACTTAATCATTTTTCATAAGTTCTACATCTTTACACTGGAGTACACACATTCATCCTTGGTGTTGTTCCTCGCTTTTCTTGATCTGTTTGCCACGTTAGCATTTAAAGCAGCATAATGGAGGTTGTCTGTGTCTTGGTAACCCTGGTAACAAAATATATAAAAGTAAATCATACTATGATTAAAACAATGTAACAACACAATTCATTGTTGTGCTAATAAAAGGTGGTTAAATGGCAATTCAACATTTA
Source organism: Thunnus thynnus (assembly GCF_963924715.1). Taxonomy (NCBI): domain Eukaryota; kingdom Metazoa; phylum Chordata; class Actinopteri; order Scombriformes; family Scombridae; genus Thunnus; species Thunnus thynnus. Next base: position 6,430,498 of record NC_089538.1, read on the forward strand.
ATTGAAACTGCATTCACCTCTGCATCTGCTGTGGACGGAGCTGCAAATCCGTGTTGAGGCTCTGATAGTGAAACAGAAAATGTTCTTTTATTCAAAAGCCAAATTCAGTGAATACGAGCTGTTAACAAGCAGAATCATTTGCTTGTACCTGACTGGCAGCTGTTTCTCTTCTTCATCTTGTACACCGAGAAAGCCAATAAAACACTGAGGATGGTGGTGAACGCCAAAGCTCCACTCAAGAAATACACCAAGACAAGAGAGTCCACCTCATCTGCAGAGAGTCACCAGACACCAGAAACAGAGCTTTCAGCATGTTTTCAGTTTTTATCCTAAGCTTGATGAGGAAGTAAGACTGTATCAAATGGGACAACGTCTCCTAAAAAGTTACTTACGCTCAAAGTCCAGCTTGGTCCTGTCTCCAAACAGTATCTGTCCACATGAGGCGACAGCACAGTAGTAGGTCCCAGCATGAGAAAGATTCAGACTCTTCATTGGCAAGTTGTAGACACAGGTGTGTGTTTGTTTGTTGTTGTTCCTCTCACACTGATCATTCCTGCCTCCATGTGTGTAAATGATTCCTGGTTGAGATTCTTGAGAGTCTTTGAACCAGTAAACACTGTGATTTCCATCATCACAGGTCCCAGTGTGTACTGTACAGTTCAGAGTCACAGAGCCTCCTGGCTGGATGCTCTCAGATGCCGACTGATGGACCGAAGCTTGGATGTTTAAACCTGAACCCTTTACACTGAGAGTAGTGCCCTCCAAAAATTCTAACGTGTTTAAATAGCTACTAACGCAGTAGTAAGTAGCTGAGTCTGAAATGTGCAAATCTGTGATCTTCAAGTGATTTTTACCCTTTTCAGTATCCAGTGTGAAGCGAGGATTGTTGTTGAATTCATCATGAAACGTGCTGATTACCTCATATTTATAGAAGGTAGAGATGATTCTTGGTTTCTGTCCCAGAGTTTGCTTATACCAATAAAGCCTTGCTGCAACATCACCTTCATAGAAACATTGCAAAGTCGTCTCATCACCAGCATTAGCTGATATAAAACCACTGTCTTGACGAACAGATGAGGAGAATTTCAGATGAGTTATCTGAGCTGAAGTGAAATAAGAGCCAAAAAAAGTATTAAATGTGATGAGAATTCAACGTAATCAGTAAATATTTGAAAACCAACCTCTCTAACAGATAAAAGCTGGAATCACAAAACCACAACTCACCCATTTTCCCCAAGAACAGACATGTGAGATAGAAAGCAAACACTGGAGATGTCATTATGTTCAACTTGCCGTGTGAAATGAAAAGATCATTTACTTTTCTCCACTCCTCATAGACAAGACTGCTTTTGATTGGCCAATCTGAAGTGACACTGTATAGGAAACAGGGTCACATGTTCACTGCCACATATGATTGTGATGGTGAGAGATAGATGAGGAAGATAAAGGCTCCTCATCTTTGATTTGATTTGAAATCACTGAAAAATAAATTACCAATAAATATCCAAAATAAACACAGCAGTAATAAAACACAGTGGAGTCTATTTATGCTCAATATTTGATAATAAACAGGTAACAAAAACTAATTTGAGCAATTCATCCATACTTGATACTTTTTTAAAGCTGTAAACTGGAGAATCAACACGCACTCTGTGCTGTATTTAAGAGACATTTTTCTACAATATACATGCAAGATATGATGCTTTGATGATGATGATCAAAACTTCAGTTGAAAGTTCTTTTTAAGGAAGCCCTCGAAAACCCATAGCTGGAGCCTTAAAAAGACTACAGAGGCTCTGACTTATTACCTAATGTGAGCTAAAGATATGATTCTGGTCAACACTACAAAAAAATAAAATATTTGCAAAAAAATTACTACTCAATGCCTTTCTGCTTTCATGCTGTGCTACCTGCCGTAACTTTACACTATTTGAGGAAGAAATACGAAAACAGCAGTTTATGATCAAGCTGAACTATGGAACAAAATGTGAGACTGACAGTTTGTTTTTATTAGCAATGTCTTTACCATGAACTGTCTGAATCTACAGACTGTGGTTTCCTGAAGGATCATACAGATCTGATGCAGACCATTACCTGCTGGAGTTTGGAGGAGGAAAAATGGTTTGCATAAAAATGGACTAGGCTTCTGTGTTTTGGAGCAAAAGTTAGGCTGTGTATTATAATTTTTAACATTTTCTTTCACAGTTTTCTCTATCTGTTTCAAGGCATTGTTGTATTCTATATTTCAGGTAAATATTTTTAAAAAAATGTTTTTATGTTCTCATATACTACTATATGTCTGCTACAGCAATTCAATCTGATGTTGCAAAATGCCTTTGAAAAAAAAGGGATTCAATCACTTCTGTTGTCAATACTATTCTAAGTTATATTCCTAATAAAATGTATTCCGCAGCGGCAACCTCCAAGATTGAAAAATGAAGCCAAGGTGGAAGTACCGAAAACTGCAGTACCTTTGAATGGCCACTTGAGGCTGGATCCAAAAGAGAGTCAATCCCCATGGACCCCCATGTTAAAATGCCCAACTTTGCAGCAAAAATAAACATGTTTACAGCCTGGTAAAAAACACTGTTTTGGTCTCTGTTTCCCTGTTCATGACAACTGTAAGGGAGGTGAATTTTTTATATAATTCACCTGTTTAAATTTGATCGAGGCTTTAAATTATGCATATTAAGGGTGTGGCCACATTGTGTGAAAGGTGGGTGCCGTCACAGGCAAGTAGCTACCATGGTGACAACGTTGTTTAGGTAACGAAACCAAAGCGTAACCCCAGATAAACAGAGTATAGCCTAGGCTTAGCTATAGCCATCGCTATTTCAGTGTGTTGTCTGTTCATCAAAGTTAACTAACATTTTGGTTGCCAAAAAAAAAAAACTCTTGTTCAGCGTTTGGTTGTACTAAAAGACCCCCTAAGGAGTCGGATGTTTAGTATTGCATTAGCAACAGTTAACCATAGACTGTAAATGCATTGTGCTAACCAAGCTAGCAGCTAGCACCTAACACCTAGCGTTGGGGTCAGCTCCACCCTCTCATCCAAATATGGTCACTTCTGACTCCAAAGGTCAAAGATGGTGATTGTCAAAATGCAAACTTGAGGCTTCAAAATGGGAGTCCACAAACCAATGGGTGATGTCATGGTGGCTATGTCCATTATTTTTTACAGTCTATGGTATTCTGACTAGTACTCTTAAAGAGGTCCTGCACACTAAAACGTGTTTTTTGAGCTGTGAACTAAATTATATAAGTGAACTGTAATGAAACACATCAATGCTGGTGTTCATGTTGACATTGACACCAAATTTATAAAAATTGGCATTTCATGGGTTGAAAATGTCTCAATCTGTCATCTGCTGTTTAAAATCAGCCCTGAAAAGGCATGGCCAATGCTGACCATTTTGGAGTTCTTTACGTCATGAAATTTATATAAATGGTAGAATGATAACACCCACCTCCCCCAGCCCCCGGCTTATTTTCAAACATATGCTAATTGAGAGAAACAGTTTTAGCTTCAGAAAACAGTCTGAAATGTGCAAATCTGTGATCTTCAAATGATTTTTACTGTTTTCAGTGTCCAGTGTGAAGCGAGGATTGTTGTTGAATTCATTATAAAAAGTGCCATTTCTGTCAAACGTATAGAAAATGGAGATGATCCTTGGTTTCTGTCCCAGAGTTTGTTTATACCAGTAAAGCTTTGCTGTAACATCACCTTCATAGGAACATTTCAAAGATATGCTGTCACCAACATTAGCTGATATAAAACTACTGTCTTGACGAACAGATGAGGAGAATTTCAGAGCAGTTGTCTGAGCTGTAGTAAAATGAGAAATAAAGCAAATTGTTTGTTAACAATTCAGCGTAATCAATCCACTAAAAATATTTATAAAATAATTATTTGTATGTCCAGGTATATGTGTCATTTTTACGGAGGTTTTTGAGCAGCAGGCTGTCTGTGCAGCTCAGGTCAGGTCTGTCTCTTACAACCCTGTATCCACTTCTGTCTTCTTAAAAGTTCAGTTTTTTGGTTCAGTAGCTTATAAAAACTTAGTTCTGGGTTCTTAACCCTGTTGGTAGTGCATCCCACCACACAGCAGCTTTTAGCCATTTCCTGTTGTTTGCTAACAGACAGAAGTGACAAGGAGGAAGCTCCACACAACACAAAGTCAATGGAGAGTAATGAATTGTTTTCCCCTCCAGAGTGGGCGGGACTAAATCAGCTCTGTCTCTACAGTGCTGGTCAAAAATTTACAAATGAATCCTAAGTTCTTTTCCGGGTTCAACACGTACTGGACCTGCTGGTACATACTGTATCCAGGAAGTACTAGTAGTCATGTCAACACTAACAAAAGCCCTCACCTTCTCCAACCTGTTCTGCTTATGTTACCAAACTAACTGCCAGTGATCAAAATGGAAACACTGCAATGTTAAATAGTGCTAAAACTCATTTGAGTACTGTGTAAAACTGTTTAGTTGTGAGGCAGTGCAGGTGACTGGTGACAGACTGACAGTTTTTCCCCTCCTACTTACCGTACCTGTATTACTAGTACTCAAAACCTGTATACTAGACTCTACTCAACTGCTGATACTGATATAACAGATACCATTCAGACTTGCTGCCTTCAACACATCCTGTACATGCTGATGCGCTGTCCGTTCATGTAGAGACAGACACAGTTTGTTAGCCTGTTAGCTTGTTAGCCTGTAGATACTTTTCTACTTGCAGACTTTGGAGATCCTTTCTGCTGCAGTTTGGTTGATAAGATACTTTGACTACTTTAGTGCCTGTTAATAATTGTTTTGCATTTTGATTGAAATGTCTTCATTTTCTCCAGGTCATTTCTTATTTTGTCATACAAGTCAGTATTAACTGTAAAAATCATACACATGTAGCACAATTATCACTGTAAATAAATTAAAAAAACAAACTGATGCAATAAAATATCAGCTGTATTTAGTTTGCAGCCCAATATTTTGAGAGGATAATGAAGCATAAATATATTTACTACCACTTGATACACACACATCTGGTTAGAGTGTCCTGGTTAATGGCCTGAGAGGTCACTAGTACACCCACTACTAGAGGACTTGGAATGCCTCACAACTAAACAGTTTTACACAGTACTCAAATGAGTTTTAGCACTATTTAACATTGCAGTGTTTCCATTTTGATCACTGGCAGTTAGTTTAGTAACATAAGCAGAACAGGTTGGAGAAGGTGAGGGCTTTTGTTAGTGTTGACATGACTACTAGTACTTCCTGGATACAGTATGTACCAGCAGGTCCAGTACGTGTTGAACCCGGAAAAGAACTTAGGATTCATTTGTAAATTTTTGACCAGCACTGTAGAGACAGAGCTGATTTAGTCCCGCCCACTCTGGAGGGGAAAACAATTCATTACTCTCCATTGACTTTGTGTTGTGTGGAGGTTCCTCCTTGTCACTTCTGTCTGCTAGCAAACGACAGGAAATGCTTAAAAGCTGCTGTGTGGTGGGATGCACTACCAACAGGGTTAAGAACCCAGAACTAAGTTTTTATAAGCTACTGAACCAAAAAACTGAACTTTTAAGAAGACAGAAGTGGATACAGGGTTGTAAGAGACAGACCTGACCTGAGCTGCACAGACAGCCTGCTGCTCAAAAACCTCCGTAAAAATGACACATATACCTGGACATGCTGCTAGTCACAGAGAACACATATGAAAGTAAAAACAGAACAGCTGCTTAATTGAAAGGTACGTCAGTAATAGACTTTTAATCACAGCATAGCTAACCTGCATTCAGCTGAAATATTAACTGTAAAAAGAGCCTGAATAGGAAATGACTGCATGTCTGTGTGTATTGATTATGTTTATAAACTGTAGTCAACATATCAGCAGCCTGTGAAAAGTGTCATGCTTACCTGTTATGTAGTGGAGTTTGCTATACAGTTACATAGACATGATGTCAGCCCTTGCATTCATGTATTGCATCTTAGCATATACAATGTATCAGGTTTCAGCATTTACTATAAACTACTTTTTACACTCTGGTAGACATAGTGCGCTAAAATAATCATTTGACATGCTGAAATCTAATGTTGTTCGCTAGCTAGAGGCATTTTGTTAGCATTTCAGCCCTTGGTTGCATATTATGGCACCGACTGTTTTCCCCACCGGTGGGCGGGCTTTTCAGAGTATGACGCAGTGCACTCTGTCTCTGTTCTCTATGCAGTTAGCCATTATGGCTACTACAGACAGCTAGTTTCTTTCTTTACTTTCGTTCAGACTGAGAAACACACTTTTGAAGTGATTCATGTTTATTTGGGAAGTTGAAGAAGTCTCAGCAGTTTGTCCCTATGATAGATGTCTTTGTGAATTCCCTGAATCTCTATAACAGAGCTGGAGAGAGCAAAATTAGCATGACACACAGAACCACAATAACCACATTTACGGGACATACATCAGGTTGAAATGAACTGGAATTTTCCTTTAAGTGGATTTGGCTCAAGAGATATCCTTGTGAGAGTGGAAACACTCTTACATCCTGCTAAAAACCACAAATTATAGTATTATAGTATATGTTGAAACAGTGGCTGCATCTTGGATGTGCAGTAGAACACAGTACACAGTGGGAAGACACAATAATAACCTGGTCGTGTAATAGTGAGTGAATTAATAACAGATCTACTAGATCCTGTTTTCAAATGAAGTCACTGAGTGAAAGTGGGATCATCCTCCAGCCTGTTACATTGTTACATTTCCAGACTTCATATATTGTACCTGACTTGGACATATGTGGATTCAAGTACTGAAGGTCAGTATAAAAACCTTACTGTGCCATTTTACTTTTGTGCCAGAACACGAGAGTCACCCACTAACTAGAGTGAGTGATGTTAGTTACATGATTTCTCTGATTCACATGATGCCACCAGCCACACTTGTATGATGAAGCTGCAGTTAATGCTACCAGGAACTGAACTCACACCCACACATATTATCTCAAGGTCAAAGTGATCCATAATCAACTTATATTATTTATGTGATCACTAATGATATAAAATGTATGTATAAAAACAAAATCAATTCATCTGTGCTTATACAATACATTTACTAGTTTTTAATCAAAATGGATTTTATTCAAATGTATTAAAAATTGTCTCAGTATTTTAAATACAATTTTTCTTCTTACAATAAGAAATCCTGCTTAAAACCACAAGGACAAAAAATATTTATCTCAAGATCAACTTCTAAATCTACATTTTTGTATAAAAATAAAAAAATAAAAAACTTTAAAACTGGAATTGTAACATGTAATTCTACTGCTTTACACTGGAGTACACACATTCATTCTTGGTGTTGTTCCTCGCTCTTCTTGGTCTGTTGGGCAGGTTCACACTTAAAGCAGCATAATGCAGGTTGTCTGTGTCTTGGTAACCCTGGTAACAAAATATGTACAAGTTGATAACAATATGGCTCCTGACAAACATCAACACAATGTCCAAAAACCTCTCCAACAATAATGGTTATGTAAAAATGTGTTTAAATATTAATTCAACAGTTAAAATAAGTTTTACCTCGCCGTTTGTTGCAGAGGAAGCTGAAAATGTTGCTTGAGACTCTGGTTGTGAAAACAGAAATTTTATTCAAAGTCATGTTCAGTGAATACAAGCTGTCAGATATAAACAGTTACCTGTAGATTGGAAGCTGTTTCTCTTCATCTTGTACATTGAGAAAGCCAGTAAAACACTGAGGATGGTGGTGAACGCCAAAGCTCCATTCAAGAAATACACCAAGACAGCAGAGTCTACCTCATTTGCAGAGAGACATAAAGAGATATTACACAGCTCTCAGATTTATCTCTATTATGATGTAAAGTTTGATTAGGGAGTAATCATGTATTGATCAGATGAAACGATGTCTGCTAGAAAGTTACTTACAGCCAACGTCCAGCTTGGTCCCATTTCCAAACAGTATCTGTCCACATGAGGCGACAGCACAGTAGTAGGTCCCAGCATGAGAAAGATCCAGACTCTTCAATGGCAAGTTGTAGACACAGGTGTGTGTTTGTGTGTTGTTGTTCCTCTCACACTGATCATTCCTGCCTCCATGTGTGTAAATGACTCCTGGTTGAGATTCTTCAGAGTTTTTGAACCAGTAAGCACTGTGATTTCCATCATCACAGGTCTCAGTGTGTACTGTACAGTTCAGAGTCACAGAGCCTCCTGGCTGGATGCTCTCAGATGCCGACTGATGGACCAAAGCTTGGATGTTCAAACCTGAACCCTTTACACTGACAATAATGTTCTCTGAAAATTTTAATGTGTATAAATAGCTACTGACGCAGTAGTAAGTAGCTGAGTCTGAAATGTGCAAATCTGTGATCTTCAAGTAATTTGAACTGTTTTCAGTATCCAGTGTGAAGCGAGGATTGTTGTTGAATTCATTATAAAAAGTGCCATTTCTGTCAAACGTATAGAAAGTGGAGATGATCCTTGGTCCCTGTCCCAGAATTTGTTTATACCAGTAAAGCCTTGTCACAACATCACCTTCATAGGAACATTTCAAAGATACGCTGTCACCAACATTAGCTGATATAAAACTACTGTCTTGACGAACAGATGAGGAGAAATTCAGAGCAGTTGTCTGAGCTGTAGTGAAATGAGAAATAGAGGAAATTGTTTGCTAACTTAATGTGACAGAATTCAGCATAATCAGTACATTAAAAATATTAGAATCATTTGTATGAGGAGTGAGCATACACTCTTAAAGAAACAAGTTGGAATCACAAAAACACAACTAACCTGTTTTCCCCAAAAACAGACATGTTAGATAGAGAGCAAACACTGGAGATGTCATCGTGTTCAACTTGTCGTGTGAAATGAAAAGAGCATTGATCTTTTCTTCACTCTTCAGAGACAAGACTGCATTTGATTGGCCAACCAGAAGTTATACTGACTGTCCTATTAAAGAAACATGATCACATGTTCACTTCAACCTATAATGTGAAGTTTGTCTCTCGACAACATTCACATGATGACAGAAATATATAAAAAAAACAGCTCACATCTTGGCATTCAATTTAAAATGACTAAAAATTAAATATCCAGTACAAACATGTAGCAGGTCACAGTGGGCAGGCTTGAATATTTACCTACCTGTGAAGAACACTAGAGACACAGCATGTTGCAGATCAGTTGGTAGATGTAGTTGTAACTTAATGAGGAAGTAGATTTTTACAGAATATAACTGTTATAAAACCCACATACAAATAGCTGCATGCTTTCTTTTAAATGATCTAACTGTGAATTGTCCTGAGTAAGCAGGACACTGTCTCTGAACAGAGAAGTTGCTGATTTTCTAATGTGTTTGTTTGATGCTTTGAGTGTAATAATCAATTCCATTCACCTCCATTTTACTGGACTGGTAACAGAAGTCAAATAAAATCAGTTCAATCACCACTAAGCATAAAGTTAGACAGGCTTTTGCATTTGAAATTGCGGGCTTTTCATCTTACAAAGTCGATATAATCAGAAAAGTTTGACCTGATAAGGATGCTGCACTTTTAAGTGTTTAAAGGAAAAGTCCAGTTTATTTGAACCTGATGTATTTCCCATAAATGTGGCCATTGTGGATCTATGTGTCAGGTAATGTTCCTCTCTCTGGCTCTGTTATAGAGATTCTGGTGATTCACAAATTCATGTCAGCTTGCTGGTGAACTGAACCACCCAGCTTATTCATCCAATTTGTTTATATGTATGAGTCTGATTTTCACTGCAGTTAGACTGTAAGGAAACTAAAAAAACTAAATGCAATTATTGGATTATCTGGTGGACTATTATGAGGACAACCGTGAGTCATTTCACTTTGACTGGCCAACTGTATTTATTTGAGCCAGAGTACACAGGTGGTAAATGACTGCACTTATAAAACGCTTTTCAAGTCTACTGAACACTCAGAGTGCTGTACAATACACACCACCCTGCTCATCAGGAGTGATATACTGCTTTTATATATAAAGCTCTCCACAGTGCTTCTAATGCTAACCCATTCACACACACACTCACACACTGATGGCAACCATTGGGAGTAATTTGGGGTTCAGTATCTTGCCCAAGAACACTTTGACATGCGGACTGGAGGAGCCGGGCATCGACCCACCGACCTTCTAATTAGTGGATGACTCACTCTATGTCCTTCCGCCACAGAGAGGAGATAAAAGAACTGAAAGAGGAAATATAAAGAATGGAGGCAGAAAGGCAACAGGACTGTCAGGAAAGACAACGTACAGTAACAGTTACCTCAGAGAAACTGCTGCTGTTCCTGAAGTCACTGTTCTCCTGAAGAGTGGAGAGGAAAACTTTTTCTGCAGAGTGGGACCTGTAGCTGTCAGACTCAGAAGATCTAGAAGTGTCCATGGATGAGAGTAATCCCAGCTGTGTAACTACTACAAATGGATTTACAGCATTTATTAACATTGTCAAACAGACACTGAACTATCCACAGCCTCAGATGTAAACAAACCAACATGCAAGTGGTCCTGGGTGTAGTTCCCTATTAGTACTGGGAAGTTCCAATGTTTGAGTTGTCTCAGTATAGTCGATGTTGGACTTCTAAATTTATTGAGTATTCCAAGTCTTCTAGTAGTGGGTGTACTAGTGACCTAGTGTGCATTATAGTGACCTCTCAGGCCATTAACCAGGACACTCTAACCAGATGTGTGTGTATCAAGTGGTAGTAAATACATTTATGCTTCATTATCCTCTCAAAATTTTGGGCTGTAAACTAAATACAGCTGATATTTTATTGCATCAGTTTGTTTTATTTATTTATTTATTTACAGTGATAATTGTGCTAAATGTGTATGATTTTTATAGTTAATACTGACTTGTATGACAAAATAAGAAATGACCTGGAGAAAATGAAGACATTTCAATCAAAAGGATCTCCAAAGTCTGCAAGTAGCAAAGTATCTACAGGCTAACAAGCTAACAAGCTAACAAACTGTGTCTGACTACATGAACAGACAGCGCATCAGCATGTACAGGATGTGTCGATGGCAGCAAGTCTGAATGTTATCAGTTATATCAGTATCAGCAGTTGAGTAGAGTCTAATATACAGGTTTTTAGTACTAGTAATACAGCTACAGTAAGTAGGAGGGGAAAACTTGTCAGTCTGTCACCAGTCACCTGCACTGCCTAACAAATAAACAGTTTCGCACAATAGTTTGTGTTTTAGCACTATTTAATGTTGTAATGTTTTCATTTTGATCACTGGCAGTTAGTTTGGTAACATAAGCAGAACAGGTTGGAGAAGGTGAGGGCTTTTGTTAGTGTTTACATGGCTACTAGTACTTCCTGGATACAGTATGTACCAGCAGGTCCGGTATGTGTTGAACCCGGAAAAGAATCGGCACTTAGGATTCATTTTTATATTTTTGACCAGCACTGTAGAGACAGAGCTGATTAAGTCCCGCCCACTCTGGAGGGGAAAACAATTCATCGCTCTCCATTGACTTTGTGTTGTGTGGAGGTTGCTCCTTGTTACTTCTGCTTGCAAACAACAAGAAATGCAAAAAAAGCTGCTGTGTGGTGGGATGTGCTACCAACAGGATAAAGAAACCAGAACTAAGTTTTTATAAGTTGCTGAACCAAAAAACTGAACCTTTAAGAAGACAGAAGTGGATACAGGGTTGTAAGAGACAGACATGACCTGAGCTGCACAGACAGCCTGCTGCTCAAAAACCTCCGTAAAAATGACACATATACCTGGACATGCTGCTAGTCACAGAGAACACATATGAAAGTAAAAACAGAACAGCTGCTTAATTGAAAGGTACGTTAGTAATAGACTTTTAATCACAGCATAGCTAACCTGCATTCAGCTGAAATATTAACTGTAAAAAGAGCCTGAATAGGAAATGATTGCATGTCTGTGTGTATTGATTATGTTTATAAACTGTAGTCAACATATCAGCAGCCTGTGAAAAGTGTCATGCTTACCTGTTATGTAGTGGAGTTTGCTATACAGTTGTCCTATCTCTACTGTAGTCATGATGTCAGCCCTTGCATTCATGTATTGCATCTTAGCATATACAATGTATCAGGTTTCAACATTTACTATAAACTACCTTTTACACTCTGGTAGACATAGCACTAAAATGACAGTAATGCAGTTAACCATTATGGCTACTACAGGCAGCTAGTTTCTTTCTTTACTCTCCGTCCAGACTGAGAAACATACTTTTGAAGTGATTCATGTTTATTTGGGAAGTTGTAGGAGTCTCAGCAGTTTGTCCCAATGATGGACGTCTTTGTGAATTCCCTGAATCTCTATAACAGAGCTGGAGAGAGCAAAATTAGCACGACACACAGAACCACAATAACCACATTTAAAGAGAATACATCAAGTTGAAATGAAGCGCAATTTTCCTTTAATTGGATTTGGCTCAAGAGATATCATTGTGAGAGTGGAAACACTCTTACATCCTGCTAAAAACCACAAATTACTTTTCTTTTCTACATATGTTCATTGTCAGAAAAGTGCCAAAATGTATAACCACTGTATTTCATGAAAGCTTTTCCTCTCTTAAACCTGCTCTACACCTGTCTCTGCTCTCTATGCAGTTAGCCATTATGGCTACTACAGACAGCTAGTTTCTTTCTTTACTTTCGTTCAGACTGTGAAACACACTTTTGAAGTGATTCATGTTTATTTGGAAAGCTGAAGGAGTCTCAGCAGTTTGTCCCAATGACAGACGTCCTTGTGAATTCCCTGAATCTCTATAACAGAGCTGGAGAGAGCAAAATTAGCATGACACACAGAACCACAGTAACCACATTTATGGGAAATACACAAGGTTGAAATGAACCGGAATTTTCTTCTAAGTGGATTTGGCTCAAGAGATATCCTTGTGAGAGTGGAAACACTCTTACATCCTGCTAAAAACCACAAATTATTTTTCTTTTCTACATGTGTTTATCATCAAAAAAGTGCCAAAAATGTATAACCACTGTATTTCATGAAAGCTTTTCCCCTCTTAAACCTGCTCTACATGGACTGCATAGTGAAAGCAGCACAAAGCAGCAGCTGCAGTCCTCCATCAGTATGTAACTGTATGTGTTCAGTCACAGTGCTGCTGTGCACTCAGATGCAGCTCAGTATACAGTCGATGCAGTAATGTGTGGTGGGTCAGAGTTACACTCATAAAGCACCGATATATACCCCGATATATGTTGTGTTGCGTGAGTCCTCATCCTCGTTAGCATGACTCATTGAGTCACAATGACCACATTTATGGAAAATTCATCAGGGAAATATACCATAAATTTTCTTTTCACTGGTCAGTCAGTCTCATATTTGTATCCAAATCTGCACAAACCTGGCATAAAGTCTGTATACAAGCTTGTTTTGTAAAAACAATCAAACACTAAGTATTTCTCTGTATTTTCAGCAGTAAATGTTGAAACAGTGGCTGCATGTTGGATGTGCAGTAGAACACAGTACACAGTGGGAAGACACAATTATAACCTGGTCGTGTAATAGTGAGTGAATTAATAACAGATCTACTAGATCCTGTTTTCAAATGAAGTCACTGAGTGAAAGTGGGATCATCCTCCAGCCTGTTACATTGTTACATTTCCAGACTTCATATATTGTACCTGACTTGGACATATGTGGATTCAAGTACTGAAGGTCAGTATAAAAACCTTCCTGTGCCATTTTACTTTTGTGCCAGAACATGAGAGTCACCCACTAACTAGAGTGAGTGATGTCAGTTACATGATTTCTCTGATTCACATGATGCCACCAGCCACACTTGTATGATGAAGCTGCAGTTAATGCTACCAGGGACTGAACTCACACCCACACATATTATCTCAAGGTCAAAGTGATCCATAATCAACTTATATTATTTATGTGATCACTAATGATATAAAATGTATGTATAAAAACAAAGGCCATGAGTCATCAATTCATCTGTGCTTATACAATACATTTACTAGTTTTTAATCAAAATGGAATTTATTCAAATGTATTAAAAATTATCTCAGTATTTTAAATACAATTTTTCTTCTTACAATAAGAAATCCTGCTTAAAACCACAAAGACAAAAAATATTTATCTCAAGATCAACTTCTAAATATGCATTTTTGTATAAAAATAAAAAAAAATAAAAAACTTTAAAACTGGAAATGTAACATGTAATTCTACTGCTTTACACTGGAGTACACACATTCATTCTTGGTGTTGTTCCTCGCTCTTCTTGGTCTGTTGGGCAGGTTCACACTTAAAGCAGCATAATGCAGGTTGTCTGTGTTTTGGTAACCCTGGTAACAAAATATGTACAAGTTGATAACAATATGGATCCTGACAAACATCAACACAATGTTCAAAAAACTCTCCAACAATAATGGTTGTGTTAAAAATGTGTTTAAATATTAATTCAACAGTTAAAATAAGTTTTACCTCGCCATTTGTTGTGGAGGAAGCTGAAAATGTTGCTTGAGACTCTGGTTGTGAAAACAGAAAAAGTAATTTATTCAAAGTCATGTTCAGTGAATACAAGCTGTCAGATATAAACAGTTACCTGCAGTTTGGAAGCTGTTTCTCTTCATCTTGTACATTGAGAAAGCCAGTAAAACACTGAGGATGGTGGTGAACGCCAAAGCTCCACTCAAGAAATACACCAAGACAGCAGAGTCTACCTCATTTGCAGAGAGACATAAAGAGATATTACACAGCTCTCAGATTTATCTCTATTTTGATGTTAAGTCTGATTAGGGAGTAATCATGTATTGATCAGATGAAACAATGTCTGCTAGAAAGTTACTTACAGCCAACGTCCAGCTTGGTCTTGTTTCCAAACAGTATCTGTCCACATGAGGCGACAGCACAGTAGTAGGTCCCAGCATGAGAAAGATCCAGACTCTTCATTGGCAAGTTGTAGATACAGGAGTGTGTTTGTGTGTTGTTGTTCCTCTCACACTGATCATTCCTGCCTCCATGTGTGTAAATGACTCCTGGTTGAGATTCTTGAGAGTTTTTGAACCAGTAAACACTGTGTTCTCCATCATCACAGGTCCCAGTGTGTACTGTACAGTTCAGAGTCACAGAGCCTCCTGGCTGGATGCTCTCAGATGCCGACTGATGGACCGAAGCTTGGATGTTCAAACCTGAACCCTTTACACTGACAATAATGTTCTCTGAAAATTCTAATGTGTATAAATAACTACTAACACAGTAGTAAGTAGCTGAGTCTGAAATGTGCAAATCTGTGATCTTCAAGTGATTTTTACCGTTTTCAGTGTCCAGTGTGAAGCGTGAATTGTTGTTGAATTCATTATAAAAAGTGCCATTTCTGTCAAAAGTATAGAAAGTGGAGATGATCCTTGGTTTCTGTCCCAGAGTTTCTTTATACCAGTAAAGCCTTGTCACAACATCACCTTCATAGGAACATCTCAAAGATACGCTGTCACCAACATTAGCTGATATAAAACTACTGTCTTGACGAACAGATGAGGAGAAATTCAGAGCAGTTGTCTGAGCTGAAGTGAAATAAGAAATAGAGGAAATTGTTTGTTAACTTAATGTGACAGAATTCAGCATAATCAGTACATTAAGAATATTAGAATCATTTGTATGAGGAGTGAGCATACACTCTTAAAGAAACAAGTTGGAATCACAAAAACACAACTCACCTGTTTCCCCCAAAAACAGACATGTGAGATAGAGAGCAAACACTGGAGATGTCATCGTGTTCAACTTGTCGTGTGAAATGAAAAGAGCATTGATCTTTTCTTCACTCTTCAGAGACAAGACTGCATTTGATTGGCCAACCAGAAGTTATACTGACTGTCCTATTAAAGAAACATGATCACATGTTCACTTCAACCTATAATGTGAAGTTTGTCTCTCGACAACATTCACATGATGACAGAAATATATAAAGAACAGCTCACATCTTGGCATTCAATTTAAAATGACTAAAAATTAAATATCTAGTATAATCATGTAGCAGGTCATAGTGGACAAGCTTGAATATTTAACTACCTGTGAAGAACATTAGAGACACAGCATAATGCAGATCAGTTGGTAGATGTAGTTGTAACTTAATGAGGAAGTAGATTTTTACAGAATATAACTGATATAAAACCCACATACAAATAGCTGCATGCTTTCTTTTAAATGATCTAACTGTGAATTGTCCTGAGTAAACAGGACACTGTGTCTGGACAGAGAAGTTGCTGATTTTCTAATGTGTTTGTTTGATGCTTTGAGTGTAATAATAAATTCCATTCACCTCCATTCTACTGGACTGGCAACAGAAGTCAAATAAAATCAGTTCAATCACCACTAAGCATAAAGTTAGACAGGCTTTTGCATTTGAAATTGCGGGCTTTTCATCTTACAAAGTCGATATAATCAGAAAAGTTTGACCTGATAAGGATGCTGCACTTTTAAGTGTTTAAAGGAAAATTACAGTTTATTTGATTTACCTGATGTATTTCCCATAAATGTGGCCATTGTGTCTCTATGTTTCAGGTAATGTTCCTCTCTCTGGCTCTGTTATAGAGATTCTGGTGATTCACAAAAGTCCGTGGCAGCTCACTGGTGAACTGAACCACCCAGCTTATTCATCCAATTTGTGTATATGTATGAGGCTGACTTTCACTGTGGTTAGATTGTAAGGAAACTAAAAAAAACTAAATGCAATTATTGGATTATCTGGTGGACTGTTATGAGGACAATTGTGAGTCATTTCACTTTGACTGGCCAACTGTATTTATTTGAGCCAGAGTACACAGGTGGTAAATGACTGCACTTATAAAACGCTTTTCAAGTTTACTGAACACTCAGAGTGCTCTACAATACACATCAACCTACTCATCAGGAGTGATATAGTGCTTTTATATCTAAAGCTCTCCACAATGCTTCTAACGCTAACCCATTCACACACACACACTCACACAATGACGGCAACCATTGGGAGTAATTTGGGGTTCAGTATCTTGCCCAAGGACACTTTGACATGTGGACTGGAGGAGCCGGGCATTGACCCACCAACCGTCTAATTAGTGGATGACTCACTGTACGTCCTGCCGCCACAGAGAGGAAATAAAACAATTGAAACAGGAAATATAAAGAATGGAGGCAGAAAGGCAACAGGACTGTCAGGAAAGACAGCGTACAGTAACAGTTACCTCAGAGAAACTGCTGCTGTTCCTGAAGTCACTGTTCTCCTGAAGAGTGAAGAGGAAAACTTTTTCTGCAGAGTGGGACCTATAGCTGTCAGACTCAGAAGATCTAGAAGTGTCCATGGATGAGAATAATCCCAGCTGTGTAACTACAACAAATGGATTTACAGCATTTATTAACATTTTCAGACAGACATTGAACTATCCACAGCCTCCGACATAAACAAACCAACATGCAAGTGGTCCCGGATGTAGTTCCCTATTAGTACTAGGAAGTTCCAGTGTTTGACTTGTCTCAGTATACTCGGTGATGGACTTCTAAATGTATCAAGTATTCCAAGTCTTCTAGTAGTGGTTGCACTAATGACCTGGTGTGCATTATAGTGACCTCTCAGGCCATTAACCAGGACACTCTAACCAGATGTGTGTGTATCAAGTGGTAGTAAATATATTTATGCTTCATTATCCTCTCAAAATATTGGGCTGTAAACTAAATACAGCTGATATTTTATTGCATCAGTTTGTTTTATTTATTTATTTATTTACAGTGATAATTGTGCTACGTGTGTGATTATTGCAGTTAATACTGACATGTATAACAAAATAAGAAATGACCTGGAGAAAATAAAGACATTTCAGTCAAAATGCAAAACAATTACTAACAGGCACTAAAGTAGTCAAAGTATCTTATCAACCAAACTGCAGCAGAAAGGATCTCCAAAGTCTGCAAGTAGCAAAGTATCTACAGGCTAACAAGCTAACAGGCTAACAAACTGTGTCTGACTCTACATGAATGGACAGCGCATCAGCATGTACAGGATGTGTTGAAGGCAGCAAGTCTGAATGGTATCAGTTGTATCAGTATCAGCAGTTGAGTGGAGTCTAATATACAGGTTTTTAGTACTAGTAATACAGCTACAGTAAGTAGGAGAGGAAAACCTGTCAGTCTGTCACCAGTCGCCTGCACTGCCTCACAACTAAACAGTTTTACACAGTACTCAAATGAGTTTTAGCACTATTTAACATTATAATATTTCCATTTTGATCACTGGCAGTTAGTTTGGTAACATAAGTAGAACAGGTTGGAGAAGGTGAGGGCTTTTGTTAGTGTTTACATGGCTACTAGTACTTCCTGGATACAGTACGTACCAGCAGGTCCGGTACGTGTTGAACCCGGAAAAGAATCGGCACTTAGGATTAATTTGTATATTTTTGACCAGCACTGTAGAGACAGAGCCGATTAAGTCCCGCCCACTCTGGAGGTGAAAACAAGTCATCGCTCTCCATTGACTTTGAGTTGCGTGGAGCTTCCTCCTTGTCACTTCTGTCTGTTAGCAAACAACAGGAAATGGCTAAAAGCTGCTGTGTGGTGGGATGCACTACCAACAGGGTAAAGAACCCAGAACTAAGTTTTTATAAGTAAGAACAGCTGCTTAATTGAAAGGTATGTTAGTAATAGACGTTTAAATCACAGAATAGCTAACCTGCATTCAGCTGAAATATTAACTGTAAAAAGAGCCTGAATAGGAAATGATTGCATGTCTGTGTGTATTGATTATGTTTATAAACTGTAGTTGACATATCAGCAGCCTGTGAAAAGTGTCATGCTTACCTGTTACATAGTGGAGTTTGCTATACAGTTATATACACATGATGTCAGCCCTTGCATTCATGTATTGCATCTTAGCATATACAATGTACAGGTTTCAGCATTTAAAATATGTACAAGTTGATTACAATATGGCTCCTGACAAACATCAACACAATGTCCAAAAACCTCTCCAACAATAATGGTTGTGTTAAAAATGTGTTTAAATATTAATTCAACAGTTAAATAAGTTTTACCTCGCCATTTGTTGTGGAGGAAGTTGAAAACGTTGCTTGAGACTCTGGTTGTGAAAACAGAAAAGGTAATTTTATTCAAAGTCATGTTCAGTGAATACAAGCTGTCGGATATAAACAGTTACCTGCAGATTGGAAGCTGTTTCTCTTCATCTTGTACACTGAGAAAGCCAGTAAAACACTGAGGATGGTGGTGAACGCCAAAGCTCCACTCAAGAAATACACCAAGACAGGAGAGTCTACCTCATTTGCAGAGAGACATAAAGAGATATTACACAGCTCTCAGATTTATCTCCTTTTTAATGTTAAGTTTGATTAGGGAGTAATCATGTATTGATCAGATGAAACAATGTCTGCTAGAAAGTTACTTACAGCCAACGTCCAGCTTGGTCCCGTCTCCAAACAGTATCTGTCCACATGAGGCGACAGCACAGTAGTAGGTCCCAGCATGAGAACGATCCATACTCTTCATTGGCAAGTTGTAGATACAGGTGTGTGTTTGTGTGTTGTTGTTCCTCTCACACTGATCATTGCTGCCTCCATGTGTGTAAATGATTCCTGGATGAGATTCTTCAGAGTTTTTGAACCAGTAAACACTGTGTTCTCCATCATTACAGGTCCCAGTGTGTACTGTACAGTTCAGAGTCACAGAGCCTCCTGGCTGGATGCTCTCAGATGCCGACTGATGGACCGAAGCTTGGATGTTCAAACCTGAACCCTTTACATTGACAACAGTTCCTTCTGCAAATTCAAATTTGTATGATAGTCTACTCACACAGTAGTAAGTGGCTGAGTCTGAAAGACGTAACTCTGAGATCGTCAAGTGATTTTTACCGTTTTCAGTATCCAGTGTGAAGCGAGGATTGTTCTTGAATTCATCATAAAAAGTGCCATTTATGTCTTGCATGTAGAAGGTAGAGATGAGCCTTGGTTTCTGTCCCAGAGTTTGCTTGTACCAGTACAGCCATGTTGAAACATCAACCTCATAGAAACATTGTAAAGACAGCTTTTCCCCAACATTAACTGATAGAAAACCACTCTCTTGGTTCACAGATGAGGACAATTTCAGATTGGTCACCTGTGCTGTAGTATGATGAGAGAGAGATTTTGGTGATAGAAATCAGCACATTGAAAAATTAAACATTTGCATGAAGAGTGAGCTTACACTGAAAGATAAAAACTGGGCACACAAAAACACTACTCACCCATTTTCCCCAAGAACAGACATGTCAGATAGAAAACAAAGTTTGGAGATGTCATCGTGTGCTGAATGACAGTATATCGATAGTTACTCCACTCCTTACAGACAGGACTACGTTTGATTGGCTAACTTGAAGTGGCACTGTGTGCCCTAATAAGGAAACTTGATCACATGTTTGCTTTTAGAGACAATTCACATGGTGAGAGGTACATGAAGAACACAAAGGCTCTCCATCTTGGCATCTTATTTAATATTAGGGAAACACAAACTAATTATGCAGTATAAACACCAGTGAGGACATACTGTGGAGACCAGTTGTGGTTGAGATTTGGCAATGGACTGACTGTCACGTTCAGCAGATAACATGCAGGCATGATAATATTTACCCCCATGATAATATAATACCCCTGAAAGAGATGACAAATACAGCATGGCAAAGATCATTTGTCAGATATACACAATCTTAACATCATTTCTATCTAAACTGGAGGAGATAAACCCCTTTTTCTCAGCTGTAGTCCAAAATTAACTTTTTGATGCTTTGAGCACGACAAATAAGAACTCTGTTGCACTGGGGGTGGAGGCAGAAGACGAATAAAGCCCAAACTATCTACATAGCTAGATACCTATAGTGGTAGTATCAGTGGAAAAATATGGTTTTGTAGATCTTTTTTTTTTAAATCTTTTTTATAGAGCTTAGAGTTAGATCCAAGCAGCAACATCTGAGGCTGAAAACTGAAGCCAACGCAGAAGTGTCAAAATCTGCAGTTCCTTGAATGGCCACTTGAGGCTGGCTCCAAAAGCGAGTCAATCCCCATAGACCCCCATGTTAAAATGCCCAACTTCACAGCAGAAATAAACATGTTTACAGCCTGTTACAAAACACAGTTTTGCTTATAACTAATTTCCTTGTTCATGACAACTGTACAGGGGGTACATTTTTGTATAGCTCACCCATTTAAATTTTTATTAAGGCTTAAAGTTAGGCATAATTAAGGGCAGGGCTGCATTGAGTGACAGGTGGGTACCGTCACAGGCAAGTCACTTCCACGGCGACATCGTTGGTTAGGTAACGTAACCATAGCGTAACCGCAGATTCACAGAGTACAGATGTAGCTGTAATTTTCGCTATTTCAGTGTGTTTTCAGTTGATGAAAGTTAATTGTAACATTTTGGTCACCTACAAAAGTCTTGTTCAGTATTTGGTTGTGCTAAAAGACCCTCTAAGGAGTTTTTTCCAGTAAGTGCATTGTGTTTTAATGGTTTAAGCCTGTTGTTCACTAGCGAAAAATACCATTAGCATTTGCATTTTCACAGTTAATCATAGACTGTAAATGCAATGTGCTAACCAAGCTAGCAGCTAGCATTAGGATCAGCTCCATCCTCTCATGTAAATATTGTCATTTCTGGCTCCAAAAATCCAAGATGGCGACAGTCAAAATGCAAACTCGAGGCTTCAAAATGGAGAGTCCACAAACCAGTGGGTGATGCCACAGTGGCTATGTCCATTATTTTTACAGTCTATGGTATTCTGACTAGTGCTCTTAAAGAGGTAACATTACTGCACATTAAAACGTGTTTTTTGAGCCATAAATTAAATTATATGACTGTACTGGTCAGCTGATATAAAACTACTGTCTTGATGAACAGAAGAGGAGAATTTCAGAGCAGTTGTCTGAGCTGTAGTGAAATGAGAAATAAAGCAAATTGTTTGTTAACTTAATGTGACAGAATTCAGCATAATCAGTATATTAAGAATATTAGAATCATTTGTATGAGGAGTGATCATACACTCTTAAAGAAACAAGTTGGAATCACAAAAACAGTGGATACAGGGTTGTAAGAGACAGACCTTACCTGAGCTGCACAGACAGCCTGCTGCTCAAAAACCTCCATAAAAATGACACATATACCTGGACATGCTGCTAGTCACAGAGAACAGACATGAAAGTAAAAACAGAACAGCTGCTTAATTGAGAGGTATGTTAGTAATAGACGTTTAAATCACAGAATAGATAACCTGCATTCAGCTGAAATATTAACTGTAAAAAGAGCCTGAATCAGAAATGATTGCATGTCTGTGTGTATTGATTATGTTTATAAACTGTAGTCAACATATCAGCAGCCTGTGAAAAGTGTCATGCTTACCTGTTACGTAGTGGAGTTTCCTATACAGTTGTCCTGTCTCTACTGTAGTCATGATGTCAGCCCTTGCATTCATGTATTGCATCTTAGCATATACAATGTACAGGTTTCAGCATTTACTATAAACTACCTTTTACACTCTGGTAGACATAGGGCGCTAAAATAATCATTTGACATGCTGAAATCTAATTTTGTTCTCTAGCTAGAGGCATTTTGTTAGTATTTCAGCCCTTGGTTGCATATTATGGCGCCAACTGTTTTCCCCACCGGTGGGCAGGGTTTTCAGAGTATGATGCGGTGCACTCTGTCTCTGCTCTCTATGCAGTTAGCCATTATG
This sequence comes from Thunnus thynnus, assembly GCF_963924715.1. Lineage (NCBI taxonomy): Eukaryota > Metazoa > Chordata > Actinopteri > Scombriformes > Scombridae > Thunnus > Thunnus thynnus. The sequence continues at coordinate 6,453,211 of NC_089538.1, forward strand.
GCTACTACAGGCAGCTAGTTTCTTTCTTTACTTTCGTTCAGACTGAGAAACACACTTTTGAAGTGATTCATGTTTATTTGGAAAGCTGAAGGAGTCTCGGCAGTTTGTCCCAATGATAGACGTCTTTGTGAATTCCCTGAATCTCTATAACAGAGCTGGAGAGAGCAAAATTAGCACGACACACAGAACCACAATAACCACATTTATGGGAAATACATCAGGTTGAAATGAAGCGGAATTTTCCTTTAAGTGGATTAGGCTCAAGAGATATCCTTGTGAGAGTGGAAACACTCTTACATCCTGCTAAAAACCACAAATTATTTTTCTTTTCAACATGTGTTTATTGTCAAAAAAGTGCCAAAATGTATAACCACTGTATTTCATGAAAGCTTTTCCCCTCTTAAACCTGCTCTACATGGGCTGCATGGTGAAAGCAGCACAAAGCAGCAGCTGCAGTCCTCCATCAGTGTGTAACTGGATGTGTTCAGTCACAGTGCTGCTGTGCACTCAGATGCAGCTCAGTATACAGTCGATGCAGTAATGTGTGGTGGGTTGGAGTTACACTCATAAAGCACCAGTATATACCCTGATATATTTTGTGTTGTGTGAGTCTTCGTGTCCATGAATCTCTATACTGACACTGGCGAGTGCAAAGTTAGCATGACTCATTGAGTCACAATGACCACATTTATGGAAAATTCATCAGGGAAATATACCATAAATTTCCTTTAAGTAACCAATCACCTCATAGATCAGTCAGTCTCATATTTGCATCCAAATCTGCACACTGGAATAAAGTCTGTATACAAGCTTGTTTTGTAAAAACAATCAAACACAAGTATTTCTCTGTATTTTCAGCAGTAAATGTTGAAACAGTGGCTGCATGTTGGATGTGCAGTAGAACACAGTACACAGTGGGAAGACACAACGATTACCTGGTCGTGTAATAGTGACTGAGTTAGTAACAAATCTACTAGATCCTGTTTTCAAATGAAGTCACTGAGTGAAAGTGGGATCATCCTCCAGCCTGTTGCATTGTTACATTTCAAGACTTCATATATTGTACCTGACTTGGACATATGTGGATTCAAGTACTGAAGGTCAGTATAAAAACCTTCCTGTGCCATTTTACTTTTGTGCCAGAACACGAGAGTCACCCACTAACTAGAGTGAGTGATGTCAGTTACATGATTTCTCTGATTCACATGATGCCACCAGCCACGCTTGTATGATGAAGCTGCAGTTAATGCTACCAGGGACTGAACTCACACCCACACATATTATCTCAAGGTCAAAGTGATCCATAATCAACTTATATTATTTATGTTATCACTAATGATATAAAATGTATGTATAAAAACAAAGGCCATGAGTCATCAATGAATCTGTGCTTATACAATACATTTACTAGTTTCATCAAAATGGAATTTATTCAAATGTATTAAAAATTGTCTGTACTATTTTTCTTCTTACAATAAGAAATCTACATTTTTGTATAAAAACAAAAAAAATAAAAAACTTTAAAACTGGAAATGTAACATGTAATTCTACTGCTTTACACTGGAGTACACACATTCATTCTTGGTGTTGTTCCTCACTCTTCTTGATCTGTTGGGCAGGTTCACACTTAAAGCAGCATAATGCAGGTTGTCTGCTTCTTTGTAACTCTGGTAACAAAATATGTACAAGTTGATAACAATATGGATCCTGACAAACATCAACACAATGTCCAAAAACCTCTCCAACAATAATGGTTGTGTTAAAAATGTGTTTAAATATTAATTCAACAGTTAAATAAGTTTTACCTCGCCATTTGTTGTGGAGGAAGCTGAAAATGTTGCTTGAGACTCTGGTTGTGAAAACAGAAAAAGTAATTTTATTCAAAGTCATGTTCAGTGAATACAAGCTGTCAGATATAAACAGTTACCTGCAGATTGGAAGCCGTTTCTCTTCATCATGCACACTGAGAAAGCCAGTAAAACACTGAGGATAGTGGTGAACGCCAAAGCTCCACTCAAGAAATACACCAAGACAGCAGAGTCTACCTCATTTGCAGAGAGACATTAAGAGATATTACACAGCTCTCAGATTTATCTCTATTTTGATGTTAAGTTTGATTAGGGAGTAATCACGTATTGATCAGATGAAACAATGTCTGCTAGAAAGTTACTTACAGCCAACGTCCAGCTTGGTCCCGTTTCCAAACAGTATCTGTCCACATGAGGCGACAGCACAGTAGTAGGTCCCAGCATGAGAAAGATCCAGACTCTTCATTGGCAAGTTGTAGACACAGGTGTGTGTTTGTGTCTTGTTGTTCCTCTCACACTGATCATTCCTGCCTCCATGTGTGTAAATGACTCCTGAATGAGATTCTTGAGAGTTTTTGAACCAGTAAACACTGTGATTTCCATCACCACAGGTCGCAGTGTGTACTGCACAGTTCAGAGTCACAGAGCCTCCTGGCTGGATGCTCTCAGATGCCGACTGATGGACCAAAGCTTGGATGTTACCTGAACCCTTTACATTGAGAGTAGTGCCCTCCAAAAATTCTAACTTGTTTAAATAGCTACTAACACAGTAGTAAGTAGCTGAGTCTGAAATGTCCAAATCTGTGATCTTCAAATGATTTTTACTGTTTTCAGTATCCAGTGTGAAGCGAGGATTGTTCTTGAATTCATTATAAAAAGTGCCATTACTTTCGTAGTCGTAGAGGGTGGAGATGATCCTTGGTTTCTGCCCCAGAGTTTGTTTATACCAGTAAAGCTTTGCTGCAACATCACCTTTATAGGAACATCTCAAAGATACGCTGTCACCAACATTAGCTGATATAAAACTACTGTCTTGACGAACAGAAGAGGAGAATTTCAGAGAAGTTGTCTGAGCTGAAGTGAAATGAGAAATAGAACAAATTTTTTGTTAACTTAATGTGACAGAATTCAGCGTAATCAGTACATTAAGAATATTAGAATCATTTGTATTAGGAGTGAGTATACACTCTTAAAGAAACAAGTTGGAATCACAAAAACACAACTCACCTGTTTCCCCCAAAAACAGACATGTGAGATAGAGAGCAAACACTGGAGATGTCATCGTGTTCAACTTGTCGTGTGAAATGAAAAGAGCATTGATCTTTTCTTCACTCTTCAGAGACAAGACTGCATTTGATTGGCCAACCAGAAGTCATACTGCGTGTCCTATTGAGGAAACATGATCACATGTTCACTTCAACCTATAATGTGAAGTTTGTCTCTCGACAACATTCACATGATGACAGAAATATATAAAGAACAGCTCACATCTTGGCATTAAATATAAAATGACTAAAAATTAAATATCTAGTATAATCATGTAGCAGGTCATAGTGGGCAGGCTTGAATATTTAACTACCTGTGAAGAATACTAGAGACACAGCATGTTGCAGATCAGTTGGTAGATGTAGTTGTAAGTTATTGAGGAAGTAGATTTTTACAGAATATAACTTATAAAACCCACATACAAATAGCTGCATGCTTTCTTTTAAATGATCTAACTGAATTGTCCTGAGTAAACAGGACACTGGTTCTGAACAGAGAAGTTGCTGATTTTCTAATGTGTTTGTTTGATGCTTTGAGTGTAATAATAAATTCCATTCACCTCCATTTTATTGGACTGGTAACAGAAGTCAAATAAAATCAGTTCAATCACCACTAAGCATAAAGTTAGACAGGCTTTTGCATTTGAAATTGCGGGCTTTTCATCTTACAAAGTCGATATAATCAGAAAAGTTTGACCTGATAAGGATGCTGCACTTTTAAGTGTTTAAAGGAAAAGTCCAGTTTATTTGAACCTGATGTATTTCCCATAAATGTGGCCATTGTGGATCTATGTGTCAGGTAATGTTGCTCTCTCTGGCTCTGTTATAGAGATTCTGGTGATTCACAAATTCATGTCAGCTTGCTGGTGAACTGAACCACCCAGCTTATTCATCCAATTTGTTTATATGTATGAGTCTGACTTTCACTGCAGTTAGACTGTAAGGAAGCTAAAAAAAAAACTAAATGCAATTATTGGATTATCTGGTGGACTATTATGAGGACAACTGTGAGTCATTTCACTTTGACTGGCCAACTGTATTTATTTGAGCCAGAGTACACAGGTGGTAAATGAGTGCACTTATAAAACGCTTTTCAAGTCTACTGAACACTCAGAGTGCTGTACAATACACACCAACCTGCTCATCAGGAGTGATATACTGCTTTTATATCAAAAGCTCTCTACAATGCTTCTAATACTAACCCATTCACACACACATTCATATAACAATGGCAGCCATTGGGAGTAATTTGGGGTTCAGTATCTTGTCCAAGAACACTTTGACATGCGGACTGGAGGAGCCGGGCATCGACCCACTGACCGTCTAATTAGTGGATGACTCACTCTACCTCCTGATTCACAGCCGCCCCAGAGAGGAGATAAAACAATTGAAACAGGAAATATAAAGAATGGAGGCAGAAAGGCAACAGGGCCGTCAGGAAAGACAACGTACAGTAACAGTTACCTCAGAAAAACTGCTGCTGTTCCTGAAGTCACTGTTCTCCTGAAGAGTGAAGAGGAAAACTTTTTCTGCAGAGTGGGACCTGTAGCTGTCAGACTCAGAAGATCTAGAAGTGTCCATGGATGAGAATAATCCCAGCTGTGTAACTACTACAAATGGATTTACAGCATTTATTTACATTGTCAAACAGACACTGAACTATCCACAGCCTCCGACATAAACAAACCAACATGCAAGTGGTCCTGGGTGTAGTTCCCTATTAATACTGGGAAGTTCCAATGTTTGAGTTGTCTCAGTATCTTCGATGATGGACTCCTAAATGTATCAAGTATTCCAAGTCTTCTAGTAGTGGGTGTACTAGTGACCTATTATGCATTATAGTGACCTCTCAGGCCATTAACCAGGACACTCTAACCAGATGTGTGTGTATCAAGTGGTAGTAAATACATTTATGCTTCATTATCCTCTCAAAATATTGGGCTGTAAACTAAATACAGCTAATATTTTATTGCATCAGTTTGTTTTATTTATTTATTTACAGTGATAATTGTGCTACATGTGTATGATTTTTATAATAAATAAAGAAAAATACTGACTCGTATGAGAAAATAAGAAATGACCTGGAGAAAATGAACACATTTCAATCAAAATGTAAAACAATTATTAACAGGCACTAAAGTAGTCAAAGTATCTTATCAACCAAACTGCAGCAGAAAGGATCTCCAAAGTCTGCAAGTAGCAAAGTATCTACAGGCTAACAAGCTAACAGGCTAACAAACTGTGTCTGACTACATGAACAGACAGCGCATCAGCATGTACAGGATGTGTTGAAGGCAGCAAGTCTGAATGGTATCAGTTGTATCAGCTTTAGCAGTTGAGTAGAGTCTAATATACAGGTTTTTAGTACTAGTAATACAGCTACAGTAAGTAGGAGGGGAAAACCTGTCAGTCTGTCACCAGTCACCTGCACTGCCTAACAAATAAACAGTTTTACACAGTACTCAAATGAGTTTTAGCACTATTTACCATTGCAATGTTTTCATTTTGATTGCTAACAGTTAGTTTGGTAACATAAGCAGAATAGACTGGAGAAGGTGAGGGCTTTTGTTAGTGTTGACATGACTACTAGTACGTCCTTGATGCAGTATGTACCAGCAGGTCTGGTATGTATTGAACCCGCAAAAGAATCGGCACTTAGGATTCATTTTTATATTTTTCGCCAGCACTGTAGAGACAGAGCCGATTAAGTCCCGCCCACTCTGGAGGGGAAAACAATTCATTGCTCTCCATTGACTTTGTGTTGCGTGGAGCTTCCTCCTTGTCACTTCTGCTTGCAAACAACAGGAAATGCATAAAAGCTGCTGTGTGGTGGGATGCACTACCAACAGGATAAAGAACCCAGAACTAAATTTTTATAAGCTACTGAACCAAAAAACTGAACCTTTAAGGAGACAGAAGTGGATACAGGGTTGTAAGACACAGACCTGACCTGAGCTGCACAGACAGCCTGCTGCTCAAAAACCTCCGTAAAAATGACACATATACCTGGACATGTTGCTAGTCACAGAGAACAGACATGAAAGTAAAAACAGAACAGCTGCTTAATTGAAAGGTATGTTAGTAATAGACATTTAAATCACAGAATAGCTAACCTGCATTCAGCTGAAATATTAACTGTAAAAAGAGCCTGAATAGGAAATGATTGTCTGTGTGTATTGATTATGTTTATAAACTGTAGTCAACATATCAGCAGCCTGTGAAAAGTGTCATGCTTACCTGTTACGTAGTGGAGTTTGCTATACAGTTGTCCTATCTCTACTGTAATCATGATGTCAGCCCTTGCATTCATGTATTGCATCTTAGCATATACAATGTATCAGGTTTCAGCATTTACTATAAACTACCTTTTACACTCTGGTAGACATAGGGCGCTAAAATAATCATTTGACATGCTGAAATCTAATGTTTTTCTCTAGCTAGAGGCATTTTGTTAGCATTTCAGCCCTTGGTTGCATATTATGGCGCCGACTGTTTTCCCCTCCGGTGGGCAGGGTTTTCAGAGTATGACGAGGTGCACTCTGTCTCTGCTCTCTATGCAGTTAGCCATTATGGCTACTACAGGCAGCTAGTTTCTTTCTTTACTCTCCATTCAGACTGAGAAACACACTTTTGAAGTGATTCATGTGTATTTGGAAAGCTGAAGGAGTCTCAGCAGTTTGCTCAGTGACAGACATCTTTGTGAATTCCCTGAATCTCTATAACAGAGCTGGAGAGAGCAAAATTAGCACGACACACAGAACCACAATAACCATTTTCATGGGAAATACATCAGGTTGAAATGAAGCGGAATTTTCCTTTAAGTGGATTTGGCTCAAGAGATATCCTTGTGAGAGTGGAAACACTTTTACATCCTGCTAAAAACCACAAATAATTTTTCTTTTCTACATATGTTCATTGTCAAAAAAGTGCCAAAATGTATAACCACTGTATTTCATGAAAGCTTTTCCCCTCCTCCTAAACCTGCTCTACATGGGCTGCATTGTGAAAGCAGCACTTGCGCAGCACAAAGCAGCAGCTGCAGTCCTCCATCAGTGTGTAACTGGATGTGTTCAGTCACAGTGCTGCTGTGCACTCAGATGCAGTTCAGTATACAGTTGATGCAGTAATGTGTGGTGGGTCAGAGTTACACTCATAAAGCACCAGTATATACCCCGATATACATTATGTTGTGTTGTGTGAGTCTTCGTGTCCATGAATCTCTATACTGACGCTGGCGAGTGCAATGTTAGGATGACTCATTGAGTCACAATGACCACATTTATGGAAAATTCATCAGGGAAATATACCATAAATTTTCTTTTCACTGGTCAATTAGTCTCATATTTGTATCCAAATCTGCACACTGGAACAAAGACTGTATACAAGCTTGTTTTGTAAAAACAATCAAACACTAAGTATTTCTCTGTATTTTCAGTAGTAAATGTTGAAACAGTGGCTGCATGTTGGATGTGCAGTTGAACACAGTACACAGTGGGAAGACACAATGATAACCTGGTCGTGTAATAGTGACTGAGTTAGTAACAAATCTAATAGATCCAGTTTTCAAATGAAGTCACCGAGTGAGAGTGGGATCATCCTCCAGCCTGTTACATTGTTACATTTCCAGACTTCATATATTGTACCTGACTTGTACCTGACTTGGACATATGTGGATTCAAGTACTGAAGGTCAGTATGAAAACCTTCCTGTGCCATTTTACTTTTGTGCCAGAACACAAGAGTCACCCACTAACTAGAGTGAGTGATGTCAGTTACATGATTTCTCTGATTCACATGATGCCACCAGCCACACTTGTATGATGAAGCTGCAGTTAATGCTACCAGGGACTGAACTCACACCCACACATATTATCTCAAGGTCAAAGTGATCCATAATCAACTTATATTATTTATGTTATCACTCATGATATAAAATGTATGTATAAAAACAAAGGCCGTGAGTCATCAATTACTCTGTGCTTATACAATACATGTATTAGTTTCATCAAAATAGAATTTATTCAAATGTATTAAACATTGTCTCAGTATTTTAAATACAGATTTTTCTTCTTATTTTAAGAAATCCTGCTTGAAACCACAAAGAAAAAAGCAACAGAGACGTTTGCTAAATGTGCACATTAACTAACCTCATCTAAGATTAAAGAGATCTTATCTTTTGACTGCAGACCACAAGGAAGCTATAAAAATATATTTATCTCAAGATCAACATGTAAATCTACATCACACTTTGAATATCAAAAAAAAATGCAACATTTCTATTTCCACTGCTTTACACTGGAGTACACACATTCATTCTTGGTGTTTTTCCTCGCTCTTCTTGGTCTGTTGGGCAGGTTCACACTTAAAGCAGCATAATGCAGGTTGTCTGCTTCTTGGTAACCCTGGTGACAAAATATGTACAAGTTGATAACAATATGGATCCTGACAAACATCAACACAATGTCCAAAAACCTCTCCAACAATAATGGTTGTGTTAAAAATGTGTTTAAATATTAATTCAACAGTTAAATAAGTTTTACCTTGCCATTTGTTGTGGAGGAAGCTGAAAATGTTGCTTGAGACTCTGGTTGTGAAAACAGAAAAAGTAATTTTATTCAAAGTCATGTCCAGTGAATACAAGCTGTCAGATATAAACAGTTACCTGCAGATTGTAAGCTGCTTCTCTTCATCTTGTACACTGAGAAAGCCAGTAAAACACTGAGGATAGTGGTGAACGCCAAAGCTCCACTCAAGAAATACACCAAGACAGGAGAGTCTACCTCATTTGCAGAGAGACATAAAGAGATATTACACAGCTCTCAGATTTATCTCTATTATGATGTTAATTTTGATTAGGGAGTAATCATGTATTGATCAGATGAAACAATGTCTGCTAGAAAGTTACTTACAGCCAACGTCCAGCTTGGTCCCGTTTCCAAACACTATCCGTCCACATGAGGCGACAGCACAGTAGTAGGTCCCAGCATGAGAAAGATCCAGACTCTTCATTGTCAAGTTGTAGACACAGTTGTGTGTTTGTATGTTGCTGTTTCTCTCACACTGATCATTCCTGCCTCCATGTGTGTAAATGATTCCTGGATGAGATTCTTGAGAGTTTTTGAACCAGTAAACACTGTGTTCTCCATCATCACAGGTCGCAGTGTGTACTATACAGTTCAGAGTCACAGAGCCTCCTGGCTGGATGCTCTCAGATGCCGACTGATGGACCGAACCTTGGATGTTCAAACCTGAACCCTTTACACTGACAATAATGTTCTCTGAAAATTCTAACTTGTATAAATAACAACCAACGCAGTAGTAAGTAGCTGAGTCTGAAATGTGCAAATCTGTGATCTTCAAGTAATTTTTACTGTTTTCAGTATCCAGTGTGAAGCGAGGATTGTTGTTGAATTCATTATGAAAAGTGCCATTACTTTTGTAGTCGTAGAGGGTGGAGATGATCCTTGGTTTCTGCCCCAGAGTTTGTTTATACCAGTAAAGCTTTGCTGCAACATCACCTTTATAGGAACATCTCAAAGATACGCTGTCACCAACATTAGCTGATATAAAACTACTGTCTTGACGAACAGAAGAGGAGAATTTCAGAGCAGTTGTCTGAGCTGTAGTGAAATGAGAAATAGAGCAAATTTTTGTCAACTTAATGTGACAGAATTCAGCGTAATCAGTACATTAAAAATATTAAAAATATTAGAATCGTTTGTATGAGGAGTGAGTATACACTCTTAAAGAAACAAGTTGGAATCACAAAAACACAACTCACCTGCTTTCCCCAAAAACAGACATGTGAGATAGAGAGCAAACACTGGAGATGTCATTGTGTTCAACTTGTCATGTGAAATGAAAAGAGCATTGATCTTTTCTTCACTCTTCAGAGACAAGACTGCATTTGATTGGCCAACCAGAAGTCATACTGCGTGTCCTATTAAAGAAACATGACCACATGTTCACTTCAACCTATAATGTGAAGTTTGTCTCTCCACAACATTCACATGACAGAAATATATAAAAAAAAACAGCTCACATCTTGGCATTAAATATAAAATGACTAAAAATTAAATATCTAGTATAATCATGTAGCAGGTCACAGTGGGCAGGCTTGAATATTTAACTACCTGTGAAGTACACTAGAGACACAGCATGATGCAGATCAGTTGGTAGATGTAGTTGTAAGTTATTGAGGAAGTAGATTTTTACAGAATATAACTTATAAAACCCACATACAAATAGCTGCATGCTTTCTTTTAAATGATCTAACTGTGAATTGTCCTGAGTGAACAGGACACTGTGTCTGGACAGAGAAGTTGCTGATTTTCTAATGTGTTTGTTTGATGCTTTGAGTGTAATAATCAATTCCATTCACCTCCATTTTACTGGACTGGCAACAGAAGTCAAATAAAATCAGTTCAATCACCACTAAGCATAAAGTCAGACAGGCTTTTGCATTTGAAATTGCGGGCTTTTCATCTTACAAAGTCGATATAATCAGAAAAGTTTGACCTGATAAGGATGCTGCACTTTTAAGTGTTTAAAGGAAAATCACGGTTTATTTCAACCTTATGTATTTCCCATAAATGTGGCCATTGTGGATCTATGTGTCAGGTAATGTTGCTCTCTTTGGCTCTGTTACAGAGATTCTGGTGATTCACAAATCCGTGTCAGCTTGCTGGTGAACTGAACCACCCAGCTTATTCATCCAATTTGTTTATATGTATGAGTCTGACTTTCACTGCCGTTAGACTGTAAGGAAACTAAAAAAAACTAAATGCAATGACGGATTATCTGGTGGACTATTATGAGGACAACCGTGAGTCATTTCACTTTGACTGGCCAACTGTATTTATTTGAGCCAGAGTACACAGGTGGTAAATGAGTGCACTTATAAAAAGCTTTTCAAGTTTACTGAACACTCAGAGTGCTGTACAATACACACCACCCTGCTCATCAGGAGTGATATAGTGCTTTTATATCTAAAGCTCTCCACAGTGCTTCTAATGCTAACCCATTCACACACACACACACTCACACAACAATGGCAACCATTGGGAGTAAATAAGGGTTCGGTGTCTTGCCCAAGAACACTTTGACATGCGGACTGGAGGAGCCGGGCATCGACCCACCGACCTTCTAATTAGTGGATGACTCACTCTACGTCCTGAGTCACAGCCGCCACAGAGAGGAGATAAAAGAACTGAAAGAGGAAATATAAAGAATGGAGGCAGAAAGGCAACAGGACTGTCAGGAAAGACAACGTACAGTAACAGTTACCTCAGAGAAACTGCTGCTGTTCCTGAAGTCACTGTTCTCCTGAAGAGTGGAGAGGAAAACTTTTTCTGCAGAGTGGGACCTGTAGCTGTCAGACTCAGAAGATCTAGAAGTGTCAATGGATGAAAGTAATCCCAGCTGTGTAACTACTACAAATGGATTTACAGCATTTATTAACATTGTCAAACAGACACTGAACTATCCACAGCCTCCGACATAAACAAACCAACATGCAAGTGGTCCTGGATGTAGTTCCCTATTAGTACTGGGAAGTTCCAATGTTGGAGTAGTCTCAGTATATTCGATGATGGACTCCTAAATGTATCAAGTATTCCAAGTCTTCTAGTAGTGGGTGTACTAATGACCTATTATGCATTATAGTGACCTCTCAGGCCATTAACCAGGACACTCTAACCAGATGTGTGTGTATCAAGTGGTAGTAAATACATTTATGCTTCATTATCCTCTCAAAATATTGGGCTGTAAACTAAATACAGCTAATATTTTATTGCATCAGTTTGTTTTTTTATTTATTTACAGTAATAATTGTGCTACATGTGTATGATTTTTATAATAAATAAAGAAAAATACTGACTCGTATGAGAAAATAAGAAATGACCTGGAGAAAATGAACACATTTCAATCAAAATGTAAAACAATTATTAACAGGCACTAAAGTAGTCAAAGTATCTTATCAACCAAACTGCAGCAGAAAGGATCTCCAAAGTCTGCAAGTAGCAAAGTATCTACAGGCTAACAAGCTAACAGGCTAACAAACTGTGTCTGACTACATGAACAGACAGCGCATCAGCATGTACAGGATGTGTTGAAGGCAGCAAGTCTGAATGGTATCAGTTCTATCAGTATCAGCAGTTGAGTGGAGTCTAATATACAGGTTTTTAGTACTAGTAATACAGCTACAGTAAGTAGGAGGGGAAAACCTGTCAGTCTGTCACCAGTCACCTGCACTGCCTAACAAATAAACAGTTTTACACAGTACTCAAATGAGTTTTAGCACTATTTACCATTGCAATGTTTTCATTTTGATTGCTGGCAGTTAGTTTGGTAACATAAGCAGAACAGGTTGGAGAAGGTGAGGGCTTTTGTTAGTGTTGACTTGACTACTAGTACTTCCTTGATACAGTATGTACCAGCAGGTCCAGTACGTGTTGAACCCTGAAAAGAATCGGCACTTAGGATTCATTTGTATATTTTTGACCAGCACTGTAGAGACAGAGCCGATTAAGTCCCGCCCACTCTGGAGGGGAAAACAATTCATTGCTCTCCATTGACCTTGTGTTGCGTGGAGCTTCCTCCTTGTTACTTCTGCTTGCAAACAACAGGAAATGCATAAAAGCTGCTGTGTGGTGGGATGTGCTACCAACAGGATAAAGAACCCAGAACTAAGTTTTTATAAGCTACTGAACCAAAAAACTGAACCTTTAAGAAGACAGAAGTGGATACAGGGTTGTAAGAGACAGACCTGACCTGAGCTGCACAGACAGCCTGCTGCTCAAAAACCTCCGTAAAAATGACACATATACCTGGACATGCTGCTAGTCACAGAGAACACATATGAAAGTAAAAACAGAACAGCTGCTAATTGAAAGGTATGTTAGTAATAGACATTTAAATCACAGAATAGCTAACCTGCATTCAGCTGAAATATTAACTGTAAAAAGAGCCTGAATCAGAAATGATTGCATGTCTGTGTGTATTGATTATGTTTATAAACTGTAGTCAACATATCAGCAGCCTGTGAAAAGTGTCATGCTTACCTGTTACATAGTGGAGTTTGCTATACAGTTGTCCTATCTCTACTGTAGTCATGATGTCAGCCCTTGCATTCATGTATTGCATCTTAGCATATACAATATAACAGGTTGCATTTACTATAAACTACCTTTTACACTCTGGTAGACATAGGGCACTAAAATAATCATTTGACATGCTGAAATCTAATGTTGTTCGCTAGCTAGAGGCATTTTGTTAGCATTTCAGCCCTTGGTTGCATATTATGGCGCCGACTGTTTTCCCCTCCGGTGGGCGGGGTTTTCAGAGTATGACACGGTGCACTCTGTCTCTGCTCTCTATGCAGTTAGCCATTATGACTACTACAGGCAGCTAGTTTCTTTCTTTACTCTCCGTCCAGACTGAGAAACATACTTTTGAAGTGATTCATGTTTATTTGGAAAGCTGAAGGAGTCTCAGCAGTTTGTCCCAATGATAGACGTCTTTGTGAATTCCCTGAATCTCTATAACAGAGCTGGAGAGAGCAAAATTAGCATGACACACAGAACCACAGTAACCACATTTAAAGAGAATACATAAAGTTGAAATGAAGCGGAATTTTCCTTTAAGTGGATTTGGCTCAAGAGATATCCTTGTGAGAGTGGAAACACTTTTACATCCTGCTAAAAACCACAAATTATTTTTCTTTTCTACATATGTTCATTGTCAAAAAAGTGCCAAAATGTATAACCACTGTATTTCATGAAAGCTTTTCCCCTCCTCCTAAACCTGCTCTACATGGGCTGCATTGTGAAAGCAGCACTTGCGCAGCACAAAGCAGCAGCTGCAGTCCTCCATCAGTGTGTAACTGGATGTGTTCAGTCACAGTGCTGCTGTGCACTCAGATGCAGTTCAGTATACAGTCGATGCAGTAATGTGTGGTGGGTCAGAGTTACACTCATAAAGCACCAGTATATACCCCGATATACATTATGTTGTGTTGTGTGAGTCTTCGTGTCCATGAATCTCTATACTGACGCTGGCGAGTGCAATGTTAGGATGACTCATTGAGTCACAATGACCACATTTATGGAAAATTCATCAGGGAAATATACCATAAATTTTCTTTTCACTGGTCAGTCAGTCTCATATTTGTATCCAAATCTGCACACACCTGGCATAAAGTCTGTATACCAGCTTGTTTTGTAAAAACAATCAAACACTAAGTATTTCTCTGTATTTTCAGTAGTTAATGTTGAAAAAGTGGCTGCATGTTGGATGTGCAGTAGAACACAGTACACAGTGGGAAGACACAATAATAACATGGTCGTATAATAGCGACTGAGTTAGTAACAGATCTACTAGATCCAGTTTTCAAATGAAGTCACTGAGTGAAAGTGGGATCATCTTCCAGCCTGTTACATTGTTATATTTCCAGACTTCATATATTGTACCTGACTTGGACATATGTGGATTCAAGTACTGAAGGTCAGTATAAAAACCTTCCTGTGCCATTTTACTTTTGTGCCAGAACACAAGAGTCACCCACTAACTAGAGTGAGTGATGTCAGTTACATGATTTCTCTGATTCACATGATGCCACCAGCCACACTTGTATGATGAAGCTGCAGTTAATGCTACCAGGGACTGAACTCACACCCACACATATTATGTCAAGGTCAAAGTGATCCATAATCAAATTATATTATTTATGTGATCACTAATGATATAAAATGTATATATAAAAACAAAGGCCATGAGTCATCAATTAATCTGTGCTTATACAATACATTTACTAGTTTCATCAAAATAGAATTTATTCAAATGTATTAAACATTGTCTCAGCATTTTATATACAAGTTTTTCTTCTTATTATAAGAAATCCTGCTTAAAACCACAAAGACAAAAGCAATGAAGAGACGTTTGCTAAATGTGCACATTAACTAACCTCATCTAAGATTAAAGACATCTTATCTTTTGACTGCAGACCACAAGGAAGCTATAAAAAGATATTTATCTCAAGATCAATGTGTAAATGTACATCACACTTTGAATATCAAAAAAAAGTTGAAATTCAACATTTCTAAGTCTACTACTTTACACTGGAGTACACACATTCATTCTTGGTGTTGTTCCTCGCTCTTCTTGATCTGTTGGGCAGGTTCACACTTAAAGCAGCATAATGCAGGTTGTCTGCTTCTTTGTAACCCTGGTAACAAAATATGTACAAGTTGATAACAATATGGATCCTGACAAACATCAACACGATGTCCAAAAAACTCTCCAACAATAATGGTTATGTAAAAATGTGTTTAAATGTTAATTCAACTGTTAAAATAAGTTTTACCTCGCCATTTGTTGTGGAGGAAGCTGAAAATGTTGTTTGAGACTCTGGTTGTGAAAACAGAAAAACTAATGCAGGCATGATAATATTTACCCCCATGATAATATAATACCCCTGAAATAGACAAGAAATACAGCATGGCAAAGATTATTTGTCATATGTGGAAATGTGGATGGAAAAAAAAATCTTTGTAATCATACCAGTCTAAGCTGGAGGAGACAAACCCCTTTTTTCTCAGCTGTAGTCCAAAAATAACTCTTTGATGCTTTGAGCACTACAAATAAGAACTCTGTTGCACTGGGGGTGGAGGCAGAAGACGAATAAAGCCCAAACTATCTACATAGCTAGATACCACTAGTGGTAGTATCAGTGGAAAAATATGGTTTTGTAGATCTTTTTTTTTTAAATCTTTTTTGTAGAGCTTAGAGTTAGATCCAAGTAGTCACATCCGAGGCTGAAAATTTAAGCCAACGCAGAAGTGTCAAAAACTGCAGTTCCTTGAATGGCCACTTGAGGCTGGCTCCAAAAGCGAATCAATCCCCATAGACCCCCATGTTTAAATGTCCAACTTCACAGCAGAAATGTTTACAGCCTGCTACAAAACACAGTTTTCCTTATTACTAATTTCCTTGTTCATGACAACTGTAAAAGGGGGACATTTTTGTATAGCTTACCCGTTTAAATTTTTATTAAGGCTTAAAGTTAGGCATAATTAAGGGCGAAACATACCATTAGCATTTGCATTATCACAGTTAATCATAGACTGTAAATGCAATGTGCTAACCAAGCTAGCAGCTAGCATTAGGATCAGCTCCATCCTCTCATGTAAATATCGTCATTTCTGGCTCCAAAAATCCAAGATTGCGACAGTCAAAATGCAAACTCGAGGCTTCAAAATGGGAGTCCACAAACCAGTGGGTGATGCCACAGTGGCTATGTCCATTATTTTTACAGTCTATGGTATTCTGACTAGTGCTCTTAAAGAGGTAACATTACTGCACATTAAAACGTGTTTTTTGAGCCGTAAACTAAATTATATGGCTGGACTGTAATGAAACACATCAACGCTGGTGTTCATATTGACATTGACACCAAATTCATACAGAATCGGCATTTCATGGCTTGCAAATGGCTCAACCTGTCATCTGCTGTTTAAAATCAGCCCTGAAAAGGCGTGGCCAATGCTGACATAGGGTGTCATGAAATTTATATAAATGGTAGAATGATAAGACTCATCTCACCCAGCCCCCCGCTTATTTTCAAATATATGCTGATCGAGACAGTTTTAGCTTCAGGAGGTAATGGCAGCTACAGCGCTGTTGTCTGTTCCTGTGGTTATCAGATAGTAAAATCTTGTTTCAAAACGTTAAACTACAGTGTAACCGGAGCTCAGCCAAAACTGCTTGTCCTGTCTATGAGCTGAACCTGTCTGCTACACAGCAGAGCTGCGCTTGGGCAGGTTCAGTAATGGCTCCGGTTACATGGTGGTTTAATGTTTTAAAACAAGATTTTACCAGCTGATATCTGCAGGAACAGACAAGTGGAGAGTTAAAGAGCTGCAGGCCGAGATGAGAGGAGGATTTCTTTTGTTTTTGTGGCTGCCAGCTCTGACTTCTGACTCGTTTAAATGACATTGCACTGTTTGTCTTCCTCTCATTATTATTATTATATGTCACTGAGCCACTCCTGCCCTCCTGCCTCACACAGCCATGCCCCCTCCTAGCCCCCCAACCCCCCTCCCCTTACACTCTTGCCAGCGTCCATTTTCCCCAAACAGTAACACTGGAAATTAACAGAGCTTCAGGTCATTAGAAGACACCTTCCTGTGCCATTTTATTTTGTTGTTCCAGAACAAGTGACTTGTCTCATGGTCAATGTCTTCCAAATTTAGATTATGTTTATTTGATTAATAATATAAAATGTACAAAAACACATACATGTTAAACCAATACAAACAAACCAATGCGGATAAAACACAACATAATCTTTATCCTAAAAACCCACAAGTATCTTCTACAGTATAGATCAAATGATTTACTGGTTAAGACACAAAAATCTTTATATTCATACAGTATGTACTAAAGATAACATGAGATACACAGTGTATTTGCAAGAAACAAAGCTGTGCAGATATTCTGCTTAAGACTACTAAGACAAAAAGTAGAGTATCCTAAAAATACTAAAGCAGAGCAAGAGAATTAAGAAACTATAAAACATATTTCTTTCAAACTTTCAACTAAATCCATGTTACACCTTCAAAGAGATTCTACAATATAATGTCTTATGCACAAAGTACAAATGAAACATGTCCAGTTCTACTACTTTACGCTGTAGTACACACATTCACTCCAGGTTTGGTCCTTCTGTCTTCTTCGTCTGTTGATCAGGTTCACACTTAAAGCAGCAGAATACAGGTTGTCTGCGTCTTTGTAACCCTGGTAACAAAGTATATATCAATAATTCATGATATTATTCTAAATAAATGTCCAAAAAAAATTATTGTTGCACTGAATGTTAAAAAAGGATATTAGCAAAGGATATATCTCACCTTTGCATTGACTGTGGAAGGAGCTGAAATTCTTGCTTGAGACTCTGGTTGTGAAAACAGAAAAAGTCATTTTATTAAAAAGTCATGTTCAGTGAATACAAGCTGTCAGATATAAACAGTTACCTGCAGATTGGAAGCTGTTTCTCTTCATCATGCACACTGAGAAAGCCAGTAAAACACTGAGGATGGTGGTGAACGCCAAAGCTCCACTCAAGAAATACACCAAGACAGCAGAGTCTACCTCATTTGCAGAGAGACATAAAGAGATATTACACAGCTCTCAGATCTATCTCTATTTTGATGTTAAGTTTGATTAGGGAGTAATCATGTATTGATCAGATGAAACAATGTCTGCTAGAAAGTTACTTACAGCCAACGTCCAGCTTGGTCCCGTTTCCAAACAGTATCTGTCCACATGAGACGACAGCACAGTAGTAGGTCCCAGCATGAGAAAGATCCAGACTCTTCAATGGCAAGTTGTAGACACAGGTGTTTGTTTGTGTGTTGTTGTTCCTCTCACACTGATCATTCCTGCCTCCATGTGTGTAAATGATTCCTGGTTGAGATTCTTGAGAGTTTTTGAACCAGTAAACACTGTGATTTCCATCATCACAGGTCCCAGTGTGTACTGCACAGTTCAGAGTCACAGAGCCTCCTGGCTGGATGCTCTCAGATGCCGACTGATGGACCAAAGCTTGGATGTTACCTGAACCCTTTACACTGAGAGTAGTGCCCTCCAAAAATTCTATCTTGTTTAAAAAGCTACTAACACAGTAGTAAGTAGCTGAGTCTGAAATGTGCAAATCTGTGATCCTCAAATGATTTTTATTGTTTTCAGTATCTAGTGTGAAGCGAGGATTGTTGCTGAATTCATTATAAAAAGTGCCATTACTTTCGTAGTCGTAGAGGGTGGAGATGATCCTTGGTTTCTGCCCCAGAGTTTGTTTATACCAGTAAAGCTTTGCTGCAACATCACCTTTATAGGAACATCTTAAAGATACGCTGTCACCAACATTAGCTGATATAAAACTACTGTCTTGACGAACAGAAGAGGAGAATTTCAGAGCAGTTGTCTGAGCTGAAGTGAAATGAGAAATAAAGCAAATTTTTGTCAACTTAATGTGACAGAATTCAGCGTAATCAGTACATTAAAAATATTAAAAATATTAGAATCATTTGTATTAGGAGTGAGCATACACTCTTAAAGAAACAAGTTGGAATCATAAAAACACAACTCACCTGTTTTCCCCAAAAACAGACATGTTAGATAGAGAGCAAACACTGGAGATGTCATCGTGTTCAACTTGTCGTGTGAAATGAAAAGAGCATTGATCTTTTCTTCACTCTTCAGAGACAAGACTGCACTTGATTGGCCAACCAGAAGTCATACTGCGTGTCCTATTGAGGAAACATGATCACATGTTCACTTCAACCTATAATGTGAAGTTTGTCTCTCGACAACATTCACATGATGACAGAAATATATAAAGAACAGCTCACGTCTTGGCATTAAATATAAAATGACTAAAAATTAAATATCCAGTACAAACATGTAGCAGGTCATAGTGGACAGACTTGAATATTTAACTACCTGTGAAGTACACTAGAGACACAGCATGATGCAGATCAGTTGGTAGATGTAGTTGTAACTTAATGAGGAAATAGATTTTTAAAGAATATAACTGTTATAAAACCCACATACAAATAGCTGCATGCTTTCTTTTAAATGATCTAACTGTGAATTGTCTTGAGTAAGCAAGACACTGTTTCTGGACAGAGAAGTTGCTGATTTTCTAATGTGTTTGTTTGATGCTTTGAGTGTAATAATAAATTCCATTCACCTCCATTTTACTGGACTGGCAACAGAAGTCAAATAAAATCAGTTCAATCACCACTAAGCATAAAGTCAGACAGGCTTTTGCATTTGAAATTGCGGGCTTTTCATCTTACAAAGTCGATATAATCAGACAAGTTTTTTAGTGTTTAAAGGAAAAGTCCGGTTTATTTGAACCTGATGTATTTCCCATAAATGTGGCCATTGTGTCTCTATGTTTCAGGTAATGTTGCTGTAACCCAATAGGTGCTACAAGGTATGAATAAAGAATATATGGACCAGGGGCTAGGTTCGTAATGGGAGGGTTGAAAAGGGAATGGCAGACAAAACAGATAAATGGAGCCACGAGGAACGTGTGAGGTAAGTTTACTGTACCAATTTATAAAACATGAACATAAAATGCAGTGTAATTATCATCAATATCTCAAGATTTCACAGTCTTTCAGCAGAACTTGAATAGAAAGTGTCCATGAGTGTAATGTCCCTTTAATGTCTTTGCGATATCAGTCAGCGCGCTCAAGTCAATGTTTTATGTCAAGTCAGGGGGAAAATTCAAGTAGTCGGATGTGTGGTGGTCCTACCACACTGATACTTGAGTGGAAGAAAAAAAAAAAGATACGAGGTCCTCTTCTCAGGTCTCGGTTCTTCACTCCTTAGGTTAAGAAGAGATCTCACTGGGGGCTCGCCATCTCCCATCCACAGGGAGAATCCAGATCCAGTTCTCTAGTTCTCAAAAAACCCAGCCTGCATGAAGACAGGACTGTTATTTTCATGACATCACTACTTTTCTCTAATGGCCATAGTAATATAATAATTCTCAACACATTACTGTAGCACAATAATGATTAAATTAATTCTCTCTTTTAACTGTACAGTTGTTTGTTTGTTTTTTCCAATGTAAGTATTTCCCACATTTTATACAATTTTATCAACCTTTTAATACATTTTTAATCAACATGAATTTTAGCTGTTAACCCATGAATTATAATGTTTTAACTTTAAGTTATAAATGAACTTATTCATCAGTTTCATCATAAAATGTATCTCAATATAACTACACATACAGTATCAAAATAAACATCATACCTTACTTTTAAATTACTAATTACTAATTACTAATTTACTTTTAAATTATCAGAGCAATAATATTCAGTTTTTAACTCTTAAGATAGTTAACAGAAACAGTGAGCAGCAGTGATAAGCCAAGTTCAAGCATTTCTGGAGCACAGACACGTTTTCTGCCACCTCACACATCAACTCACAGTGTGGCTAATACAGTTAGCATGCGCTAGCGCTAATTAGCTCGGCAACTCACCAAAACGATAATGCCAAAAGTGCTACTACTCCTGGCTCACGGACCCTCGCACACCTCTGACGTCTTCAGAAGAGTATTTTATCTCATGGATATGTTAATAATCGCTGTTCTAACTCTCTATTTCTCATCCGCTCCGACCGCTGCTGTTTTACCCGCGCTGCAACTCACTGACTTCTGCGTGAAAAGAGGGTGGGACTTAACTCCCTCTAACCAATCATAAGTTTGCTCTAGTTGATATGACAAATAAGGACTGTGTGTGTGTAAAATAAGTGATTGACAGATTGATTAACAAATGAAAATGAGATAAATAAGGAAACTATAGAAAAATAAAGATATAATTGGACCCAATTCTCTACTGGGTTACATTGCTCTCTCTGGCTCTGTTATAGAGATTCTGGTGATTCACAAAAGTCCGTGGCAGCTCACTGGTGAACTGAACCACCCAGCTTATTCATCCAATTTGTTAATATGTGTGAGGCTGACTTTCACTGCGGTTAGTTTGTAAGGAAACTAAAAAAAACTAAATGCAATTATTGGATTATCTGGTGACTCTTATGAGGACAATTGTGAGTCATTTCACTTTGACTGGCCAACTGTATTTATTTGAGCCAGAGTACACAGGTGGTAAATGAGTGCACTTATAAAACGCTTTTCAAGTCTACTGAACACTCAGAGTGCTGTACAATACACACCAACCTGCTCATCAGGAGTGATATAGTGCTTTTATATCTAAAGCTCTCCACAGTGCTTCTAATGCTAACCCATTCACACACACACACTCACACAATGACGGCAACCATTGGGAGTAATTTGGGGTTCAGTATCTTGCCCAAGGACACTTTGACATGCGTACTGGAGGAGCTGGGCATCGACCCACCGACCGTCTAATTAGTGGATGACTCACTGTACGTCCTGCCGCCACAGAGAGGAAATAAAACAGTTGAAACAGGAAATATAAAGAATGGAGGCAGAAAGGCAACAGGGCCGTCAGGAAAGACAACGTACAGTAACAGTTACCTCAGAGAAACTGCTGCTGTTCCTGAAGTCACTGTTCTCCTGAAGAGTGAAGAGGAAAACTTTTTCTGCAGAGTGGGACCTATAGCTATCAGACTCAGAAGATCTAGAAGTGTCCATGGATGAGAATAATCCCAGCTGTGTAACTACAACAAATGGATTTACAGCATTTATTAACATTTTCAAACAGACATTGAACTATCCACAGCCTCCGACATAAACAAACCAACATGCAAGTGGTCCTGGATGTAGTTCCCTATTAGTACTGGGAAGTTCCAGTGTTTGAGTTGTCTCAGTATAATCGATGATGGACTTCTAAATGTATCAAGTATTCCACTGTGGTTGCACTAATGACCTAGTGTGCATTATAGTGACCTCTCAGGCCATTAACCAGGACACTCTAACCAGATGTGTGTGTATCAAGTGGTAGTAAATAAATTTATGCTTCATTATCCTCTCAAAATATTGGGCTGTGAACTAAATACAGCTGATATTTTATTGCATCAGTTTGTTTTATTTATTTATTTATTTACAGTGATAATTGTGCTACATGTGTATGATTATTACAGTTAATACTGACATGTATGACAAAATAAGAAATGACCTGGAGAAAATAAAAACATTTCAGTCAAAATGCAAAACAATTATCAACAGGCACTAAAGTAGTCAAAGTATTTTATCAACCAAACTGCAGCAGAAAGGATCTCCAAAGTCTGCAAGTAGCAAAGTATCTACAGGCTAACAAGCTAACAGGCTAACAAACTGTGTCTGACTCTACATGAACGGACAGCGCGTCAGCATGTACAGGATGTGTCAAAGGCAGCAAGTCTGAATGGTATCAATTGTATCAGCATTAGCAGTTGAGTAGAGTCTAGTATACAGGTTTTTAGCACTAGTAATAAAGCTACAGTAAGTAGGAGGGGAAAACCTGTCAGTCTGTCACCAGTCACCTGCACTGCCTAACAAATAAACAGTTTTACACAGTACTCAAATGAGTTTTAGCACTATTTAACATTATAATATTTCCATTTTGATCACTGGCAGTTAGTTTAGCAACATAAGCAGAACAGGTTGGAGAAGGTGAGGGCTTTTGTTAGTGTTTACATGACTACTAGTACTTCCTGGATACAATACGTACCAGCAGGTCCGGTATGTGTTGAACCCGGAAAAGAATCGGCACTTAGGATTCATTTGTATATTTTTGACCAGCACTGTAGAGACAGAGCCGATTAAGTCCCGCCCACTCTGGAAGGGAAAACAATTAATCGCTCTCCATTGACTTTGTGTTGTGTTCACTACCAACAGGGTAAAAACCCAGAACTAATTTTTTATAAGTAAGAACAGCTGCTTAATTGAAAGGTATGTTAGTAATAGACATTTAAATCACAGAATAGCTAACCTGCATTCAGCTGAAATATTAACTGTAAAAAGAGCCTGAATAGGAAATGATTGCATGTCTGTGTGTATTGATTATGTTTATAAACTCTAGTCAACATATCAGCAGCCTGTGAAAAGTGTCATGCTTACCTGTTACATAGTGGAGTTTCCTATACAGTTGTCCTATCTCTACTGTAGTCATGATGTCAGCCCTTGAATTCATGTATTGCATCTTAGCATATACAATGTATCAGGTTTCAGCATTTACTATAAACTACCTTTTACACTCCGGTAGACATAGGGCACTAAAATAATCATTTGACATGCTGAAATCTAATGTTGTTCACTAGCTAGAGGCATTTTGTTAGCATTTCAGCCCTTGGTTGCATATTATGGTGCCGACTGTTTTCCCCACCGGTGGGCGGGGTTTTCAGAGTATGACGAGGTGCACTCTGTCTCTGCTCTCTATGCAGTTAGCCATTATGGCTACTACAGGCAGCTAGTTTCTTTCTTTACTCTCCATTCAGACTGAGAAACACACTTTTGAAGTGATTCATGTTTATTTGGAAAGCTGAAGGAGTCTCAGCATTTTGTCCCAATGATAGACGTCTTTGTGAATTCCCTGAATCTCTATAACAGAGCTGGAGAGAGCAAAATTACCACGACACAGAACCACAGTAACCACATTTCCTTTAAGTGGATTTGGCTCAAGAGATATCCTTGTGAGAGTGGAAACACTCTTACATCCTGCTAAAAACCACAAATTATTTTTCTTTTCTACATGTGTTTATCATCAAAAAAGTGCCAAAAATGTATAACCACTGTATTTCATGAAAGCTTTTCCCCTCTTAAACCTGCTCTACATGGACTGCATAGTGAAAGCAGCACAAAGCAGCAGCTGCAGTCCTCCATCAGTATGTAACTGTATGTGTTCAGTCACATTGCTGCTGTGCACTCAGATGCAGCTCAGTATACAGTCGATGCAGTAATGTGTGGTGGGTCGAAGTTACACTCATAAAGCACCAGTATATACCCCGATATATGTTGTGTTGTGTGAGTCTTCATATCCATGAATCTCTATATTGATGCTGGCGAGTGCAAAGTTAGCATGACTCATTGAGTCACAATGACCACATTTATGGAAAATTCATCGGGAAATATACCATAAATTTTCTTTTCACTGGTCAGTCAGTCTCATATTTGTATTCAAATCTGCACACAACTGGCATAAAATCTGTATACAAGCTTGTTTTGTAAAAACAATCAAACACTAAGTATTTCTCTGTACTTTCAGCAGTAACTATTGAAACAGTGGCTGCATGTTGGATGTGCAGTAGAACACAGTACACAGTGGGAAGACACAATGATAACCTGGCCGTGTAATAGCAACTGAGTTAGTAACAGATCTACTAGATCCAGTTTTCAAATGAAGTCACTGAGTGAAAGTGGGATCATCCTCCAGCCTGTTACATTGTTACATTTCCAGACTTCATATACTGTACCTGACTTGAACATATGTGGATTCAAGTACTGAAGGTCAGTATAAAAACCTTCCTGTGCCATTTTACTTTTGTGCCAGAACACGAGAGTCACCCACTAACTAGAGTGAGTGATGTCAGTTACATGATTTCTCTGATTCACATGATGCCACCAGCCACGCTTGTATGATGAAGCTGCAGTTAATGCTACCAGGGACTGAACTCACACCCATACATATTATGTCAAGGTCAAAGTGATCCATAATCAACTTATATTATTTATTTGATCACTAATTATATAAAATGTATGTATAAAAACAAAGGCCATGAGTCATCAATTCATCTGTGCTTATACAATACATTTACTAGTTTTGGAATTTATTCAAATGTATTAAAAACTGTCTCAGTATTTCAAATACAGATTTTCATCTTACAATAAGAAATCCTGCTTAAAACCACAAAGACAAAAGCAACACCTTAGAGACGTTTGCTAAATGTGCACATTAACTAACCTCATCTAAGATTAAAGAAGCTATAAAAAATATTTATCTCAAGATCAACTTCTAAATCTACATGATAATATGAAAATGAAATAAAATAAAAATAAAAAATATTACTTTAAAACTGGAAATGTAACATGTAATTCTACTGCTTTACACTGGAGTACACACATTCATCCTTGGTGTTGTTCCTCGCTCTTCTTGGTCTGTTGGGCAGGTTCACACTTAAAGCAGCATAATGCAGGTTGTCTGCTTCTTTGTAACTCTGGTAACAAAATATGTACAAGTTGATAACAATATGGATCCTGACAAACATCAACACAATGTCCAAAAAACTCTCCAACAATAATGGTTGTGTTAAAAATGTGTTTAAATATTAATTCGACAGTTAAATAAGTTTTACCTCGCCATTTGTTGTGGAGGAAGCTGAAAACGTTGCTTGAGACTCTGGTTGTGAAAACAGAAAAAGTAATTTTATTCAAAGTCATGTTCAGTGAATACAAGCTGTCAGATATAAACAGTTACCTGTAGATTGGAAGCTGTTTCTCTTAATCTTGTACACTGAGAAAGCCAGTAAAACACTGAGGATGGTGGTGAACGCCAAAGCTCCACTCAAGAAATACACCAAGACAGGAGAGTCTACCTCATTTGCAGAGAGACATTAAGAGATATTACACAGCTCTCAGATTTATCTCTATTTTGATGTTAAGTTTGATTATGGAGTAATCATGTATTGATCAGATGAAACAATGTCTGCTAGAGAGTTACTTACAGCCAACGTCCAGCTTGGTCCCATTTCCAAACACTATCCGTCCACATGAGGCGACAGCACAGTAGTAGGTCCCAGCATGAGAAAGATCCAGACTCTTCATTGTCAAGTTGTAGACACAGGTGTGTGTTTGTGTGTTGTTGTTCCTCTCACACTGATCATTCCTGCCTCCATGAGTGTAAATGATTCCTGGATGAGATTCTTGAGAGTTTTTGAACCAGTAAACACTGTGTTCTCCATCATTACAGGTCCCAGTGTGTACTGTACAGTTCAGAGTCACAGAGTCTCCTGGCTGGATGCTCTCAGATGCCGACTGATGGACCAAAGCTTGGATGTTCAAACCTGAACCCTTTACACTGACAACAGTTCCTTCTGCAAATTCAAATTTGTATGATATACTACTTGCACAGTAGTAAGTAGCTGAGTCTGAAAGACGTAACTCTGAAATCGTCAAGTGATTTTTACCATTTTCAGTATCCAGTGTGAAGCGAGGATTGTTCTTGAATTCATCATAAAAAGTACCATTTATCTCATTCACATAGAAGGTGGAGATGAGCCTTGGTTTCTGTCCCAGAGTTTGCTTGTACCAGTACAGATATGATGAAACATCAACTTCATAGAAACATTGTAAAGACAGCTTTTCCCCAACATTAACTGATAGAAAACCACTCTCTTGGTTCACAGATGAGGACAATTTCAGATTGGTCACCTGTGCTGTAGTATGATGAGAGAGAGATTTTGGTGATAGAAATCAGCACATTGAAAAATTAAACATTTGCATGAGGAGTGAGCTCACACTGAAAGATAAAAACTGGGCACACAAAAACACTACTCACCCATTTTCCCCAAGAACAGACATGTCAGATAGAAAACAAAGTTTGGAGATGTCATCGTGTTCAAATGTCTGTGCTGAATGACAGTATGTCGACAGTTACTCCACTCTTTACAGACAGGACTACGTTTGATTGGCTAACTTGAAGTGACACTGTGTGCCCTAATAAGGAAACTTGATCACATGTTTGCTTTTAGAGACGGTTCACATGGTGAGAGGTACATGAAGAACACAAAGGCTCTCCACCCTGGCGTCATATTTAATATTAAGGAAACATAAACTAACTGTGCAGTATAAACACTAGTGAGGACATACTGTGGAGACCAGTTGTGGTTGAGATTTGGCAACGGAGTGACCGTCATGTTCAGCAAATAACATGCAGGCATGATAATATTTACCCCCATGAATACCCCTGAAATAGACCAGAAATACAGCATGGCAAAGATCATTTGTCAGATGTACACAATCTTATGTTTTCATTTCTACCTAAGCTGGAGGAGACAAACCCCTTTTTTCTCAGCTGTAGTCCAAAAATAACTTTTTGATGCTTTGAGCACTACAAATAAGAACTCTGTTGCACTGGGAGTGGAGGCAGAAAATAAATAAAGCCCAAACTGTCTGCATAGCTAGATACCACTAGTGGTAGTATCAGTGGAAAAATATGGTTTTGTAAATCTTTTTTTTTTTTTTTAAATCTTTTTTATAGAGCTTAGAGTTAGATCAAAGCAGCAACATCCAAGGCTGAAAACTGAAGCCAATGCAGAAGTGTCAAAAACTGCAGTTCCTTGAATGGCCACTTGAGGCTGGCCCCAAAGCGAGTCAATCTCAATCGACTCTCATGTTAAAATGTTCAACTTTACAGCAGAAATAAACATGTTTACAGCCTGGTACAAAACACGGTTTTGCCTATAACCAATTTCCTTGTTCATGACAACTGCACAGGGGGTAAATCTTTGTATAGCTTACCCGTTTAAATTTTTACTAAGGCTTAAAGTTAGGCATAATGAAGGGTGGGGCTGCATTGAGTGACAGGTGGGTGCCGTCCAGTGGCGGCTGGTGACTCAAAAAATTGGGGAGGACAGGAGGAAAACCAACATGGAATCAAACAACAAACCACATCAAACTATATTATTGTCTCACCTCATGAAATCGGAGGGGTAGGGGCAATTTTATATGTCAATAAAACAATTTACCTGAGTGGTGAAATGGCTGCTTCTTTAAAGACATTTAGCATATACATATTGTCTCTAAACAAAGAGGTGCTCATTTTAGCCATGGAGTGGATCAAATGTGTCATTTTACCAACAAACATATCACATGATTTACACGTGTTTCCTTTATATTTTCTTAGTATACAGAAATATATAAAGTAGCACAAAGCTTCTAATGTGATACAGGAACAGATCAGTGCTGAATACTAGAAAGACTGAACACTAAAAACATTCACAGATCTAAAAGTGTAGGTTCACATCAGAAAGTATTAATGCATGTATCAAATACATGACTTACACACTCTGATCTACGTGCATGAGCAGCAGTTTGTTTACTTACCGAACCGTTGGGGGCGATCTGTACGGATCACGGATCAACTACAATCTGTTACACCACTAGTTAACACTTGTTATTCTAGTTACTTTAAGCTTATTACTCAATATACGGCTCAGCTTAAAAACAAACTAAAGAAACTGCCAGAAGCAAGCAGCCAGACCTCCTGCACTCATTCACTAATCACACATCATCAACAGGTGACTGAACAACCAATTAAAAACGAATGAATGAGTGAGTCCAGACAGCTCACTGTAACTTCAACAAGCAAACTAACGTTACCCACAACACATTATATGATCTCTGCTGCATTCTTGTGAAGGAGATAAATTCACACAACAGCCACACAGAGACATTTAACCAACAGAGATGAAATCGACCAAAGAGACGGAGAGAGAAGCTGTATCTGACTCACGTTATCCGACGTCTTCTTTCTTCTTTCATGGAGATGAAGTATTCATGTCATAACGTCCATTTGTGACTGTTGGTCATCTTGTTTGTTAGTTATCAGAACTTTGTGGCTGTTGCTTAACCAGTCTGATATCATTAGCAACAATGACAAACAAGCTAAATCTCATGGTTGTTTCTCCTGTTGCTTCTCTCTCCAGCCTCCCCGGCAGCGTCCTGCTGCTACTGCGCTGCCCAGTCCAGATATTTTCTCCCATTAGCTTAACAACAGTCCTTAAAAGTCCTTCCATGGATGTATAAAGAGTCCTTCAGGCTGCTAAAACAAGCCAGCTGTTGCATTGGCTAAAGCAAGCAGCTATCTACTGCTGCTACTCTGCCTTACAGTGGAGAGAATTGAAGATGAAATCCGGAGGCTATCATTGGACCAACTCAATATCAATATTGCATTCTGGTTGTTGATTGGTAAGGGAGGACAGCCTCCCTTGGGGCGTCATTTTACGTGTCATGGCTAATCACAGATTAGCATGAAAAAAAATGAAATACATTAAGTCCAATGTAAGAGATCCCACCTTGCGGAGGACAGCAGGCACCCATCCTCCTCTGTCCCCCACTCCACCTCCAACAATTGCCCCCCCCCCAACCACTTCACACACACTGCCCTTTCTCCTCCCGCCCTGCAAGTGTCACTATTGAAGCATTTTAAACAGAATTTCAGTAATGGATTTTTTCCAAAGAAAAGATAAAAAATACTTTATAAATAATACTGAGATTTGTAATGGTTTATTTCAACCAAATATTCTTCTTTATATTTTGATCTCTCCCTTGCCTTTCAAAAAATAGAGGAGGATCAATCTCCTCTGCCTCTACGGACCAGCCTCCACTGGTGCCGTCACAGGCAAGTTGCTCCCATAGCGACAACGTTGGTGAGGTAACGTAACCATCGCGTAGCCCCAGATTCACAGAGTATAGGTGTAGCCATAATTGTCGCTATTTCAGTGTGTTTTCAGTTAATGAAAGTTAATTGTAACATTTTGGTCACCTACAAAAGTCTTGTTCGGCGTTTGGTTGTACTAAAAGACCCTCTAAGGAGTTTTTTCCAGTAAGTACATTGTGTTGTAATGGTTTAAGCCTGTTGTTCACGAGTGAAAAATAGTATTAGCATTTGCATTATCACAGTTAATCATAGACTGTAAATGCAATGTGCTAACCAAGCTAGCAGCTAGCATTAGGATCAGCTCCATCCTCTCATCAATATCGTCATTTCTGGCTCCAAAAATCCAAGATGGTGACAGTCAAAATGCAAACTCGAGGCTTCAAAATGGGAGTCCACAAACCAATGGGTGATGTCACAGTGGCTATGTCCATTATTTTTACAGTCTATGGTATTCTGACTAGTGCTCTTAAAGAGGTAACATTACTGCACACTAAAACGTGTTTTTTGAGCCGTAAACTAAATTATATGACTGTACTGTAATGAAACACATCAACGCTGGTGTTCATATTGACATTGACACCAAATTTATACAAAATCGGCATTTCATGGCTTGCAAATGGCTCAACCTGTCATCTGCTGTTTAAAATCAGCCCTGAAAAGGCGTGGCCAATGCTGACATACAGTGTCATGAAATTAATATAAATGGTAGAATGATAACGCCCACCTCACCCAGCCCCCCGCTTATTTTCAAATATATGCTGATCGAGACAGTTGTAGCTTCAGGAGCTAATGGCAGCTACAGCGCTGCTGTCTGTTCCTGTGGTTATCAGCTAGTAAAATCTTGTTTCAAAACGTTAAATTGCAGCCAGAACTGCCTGTCCTGTCTATGAGCTGAACCTGTCTGCTACAGAGCAGAGCTGCGGTCGAGCAGGTTCAGTAATGGCTCAGGTTACACTGTGGTTTAATGTTTTAAAACAAGATTTTACCAGCTGATATCTGCAGAAACGGACAACTGGAGAGTTAAAGAGCTGCAGGCCGAGATGAGAGGAGGATTTCTTTTGTTTTTGTGGCTGCCAGCTCTGACCTCTGACTCGTTTTAACGACGTTGCACTGTTTCTCTTCCTCTCATTATTATTATTATATGTCACTGAGCAACTCCCACCCTCCTGCCTCACACAGCCACACCCGCTCCACGCCCCCCACCCCTCCTCCCCTTACACTCTTGCCAGTCAATTTTCCCCAAACCGTAACACTATAAATTAACAGAGCTTCAGGTCATTAGAAGAAACCTTCCTGTGCCATTTTATTTTGTTGTTCCAGAACAAGTGACTTGTCTCATGGTCAATGTCTTCCAAATTTAGATTATGTTTATTTGATTAATAATATAAAATGTACAAAAACACATACATGTTAAACCAATACAAACAGACCAATGCAGATAAAACACAACATAATCTTTATCCTAAAAACCCACAAGTATCTTCTACAGTATAGATCAAATGATTTACTGGTTAAGACACAAAAATCTTTATATTCATACAGTATGTACTAAAAATAACATGAGATACACAGTGTATTTGCAAGAAACAAAGCTGTGCAGATATTCTGCTTAAGACTACTAAGACAAAAAGTAGAGTATCCTAAAAATACTAAAGCAGAGCAAGAGAATTAAGAAACTATAAAACATATTTCTTTCAAACTTTCAACTAAATCCATGTTACACCTTCAAAGAGATTCTACAATATAATGTCTTATGCACAAAGTACAAATGAAACATGTCCAGTTCTACTACTTTATGCTGTAGTACACACATTCACTCCAGGTTTGGTTCTGTCTTCTTCGTCTGTTGGTCAGGTTCACACTTAAAGCAGCATAATACAGGTTGTCTGCGTCTTTGTAACCCTGGTAACAAAGTATATATCAATATGATATTATTCTAAAACAATGTCCAAAAAAATTTATTGTTGCGCTGAATGTTAAAAAAGGATATTAGCAAAGGATATTATTCACCTTTGCATTGACTGTGGAGGAAGCTGAAATTCTTTCTTGAGACTCTGGTTGTGAAAACAGAAAAAGTAATTTTATTCAAAGTCATGTTCAGTGAATACAAGCTGTCAGATATAAACAGTTACCTGCAGATTGGAAGCTGTTGATCATGTTCATCATACACACTGAGAAAGCCAGTAAAATACTGAGGATGGTGGTGAACGCCAAAGCTCCACTCAAGAAATACACCAAGACAGCAGAGTCTACCTCATTTGCAGAGAGACATAAAGAGATATTACACAGCTCTCAGATTTATCTCTATTTTGATGTTAAGTTTGATTAGGGAGTAATCATGTATTGATCAGATGAAACAATGTCTGCTAGAGAGTTACTTACAGCCAACGTCCAGCTTCATCCCGTTCCCAAACAGTATCTGTCCACATGAGGCGACAGCACAGTAGTAGGTCCCAGCATGAGAAAGATCCAGACTCTTCATTGGCAAGTTGTAGACACAGGTGTGTGTTTGTGTGTTGTTGTTCCTCTCACACTGATCATTCCTGCCTCTATGTGTGTAAATGATTCCTGGTTGAGATTCTTGAGAGTTTTTGAACCAGTAAACACTGTGTTCTCCATCATTACAGGTCCCAGTGTGTACTGTACAGTTCAGAGTCACAGAGTCTCCTGGCTGGATGCTCTCAGATGCCGACTGATGGACCAAAGCTTGGATGTTCAAACCTGAACCCTTTACACTGACAACAGCTCCTTCTGCAAAGTCAAATTTGTATGATATACTACTTGCACAGTAGTAAGTAGCTGAGTCTGAAAGACGTAACTCTGAAATCGTCAAGTGATTTTTACCGTTTTCAGTATCCAGTGTGAAGCGAGGATTGTTCTTGAATTCATCATAAAAAGTACCATTTATCTCATTCACATAGAAGGTGGAGATGAGCCTTGGTTTCTGTCCCAGAGTTTGCTTGTACCAGTACAGATATGATGAAACATCAACTTCATAGAAGCATTGTAAAGACAGCTTTTCCCCAACATTAACTGATAGAAAACCACTCTCTTGGTTCACAGATGAGGACCATTTCAGATTGGTCACCTGTGCTGTAGTATGATGAGAGAGAGATTTTGGTGATAGAAATCAGCACATTGAAAAATTAAACATTTGCATGAGGAGTGAGCTCACACTGAAAGATAAAAACTGGGCACACAAAAACACTACTCACCCATTTTCCCCAAGAACAGACATGTCAGATAGAAAACAAAGTTTGGAGATGTCATCGTGTTCAAATGTCTGTGCTGAATGACAGTATGTCGACAGTTACTCCACTCTTTACAGACAGGACTACGTTTGATTGGCTAACTTGAAGTGACACTGTGTGCCCTAATAAGGAAACTTGATCACATGTTTGCTTTTAGAGACGGTTCACATGGTGAGAGGTACATGAAGAACACAAAGGCTCTCCACCCTGGCGTCATATTTAATATTAAGGAAACATAAACTAACTGTGCAGTATAAACACTAGTGAGGACATACTGTGGAGACCAGTTGTGGTTGAGATTTGGCAATGAAGTGACCGTCATGTTCAGCAGATAACATGCAGGCATGATAATATTTACTCCCATGAATACCCCTGAAATAGACCAGAAATACAGCATGGCAAAGATCATTTGTCAGATGTACACAATCTTATGTTTTCTTTTCTCCCTAAGCTGGAGGAGACAAACCCCTTTTTTCTCAGCTGTAGTCCAAAAATAACTTTTTGATGCTTTGAGCACTACAAATAAGAACTCTGTTGCACTGGGAGTGGAGGCAGAAGACGAATAAAGCCCAAACTGTCTGCATAGCTAGATACCACTAGTGGTAGTATCAGTGGAAAAATATGGTTCTTTCTTTAAAATCTTTTTTGTAGAGCTTAGAGTTAGATCCAAGCAGCAACCTCTGGGGCTGAAAAATGAAGCCAACACACATGTGTAAAAAACTGCAGTTCCTTGAATGGCCACTTGAGGCTGGCCCCAAAAGCGAGTCAATCCCTATAGACCCCCATGTTAAAATACACAACTTCACAGCAGAAATAAACATGTTTACAGCCTGCTACAAAACACAGTTTTGGTCTGTATAGCTAATTTCCCCATTCATGGCAACTGTACGGGGGTAAATTTTTATATAACTTTAAGTTATGTATAATTGAGGCCGTGACTGCATTAAATGACAGGTGGGTGGGAGTGCAACCATGTCTACATCCTGCAACCCTAACACTAAAACCACAGTAGCTGCTGCACAGGAATGTTTACAGTGAGGAAAACCTCTTTCACTGTTCATATGGACACCTGATTGTTGTTTTAAGGCAGAATTGAAAAAGTGTGAACCTATCTTTTAAGCTACAGCAGGACATTCAGATTAGACAAAGCATCCTCAGCCTCACTCTTTTCTTTTCCAACTGTCTGAGTTTGGCTTTCAAACAGTTCTATCAGCCAATAATAAGAGACAACACCACAGTGTGCACTGAGCTCCCAGTATGAACACTGGTCTGAGGTCAGTACATCAGAGAACCGTGCTGACACAGAACTGATAGAGAGTGGTCTGTTGTGTTATGGCTGAGACGTTTCATACTACAGTACACTGTACATCATGCTCTAAAACTACTACTGTTCCTACTATATCTTGGTTAGTAGGGTCTTGGTAACCACACAGTAAGCATCATATTACCACATCGGTAATGTGATAACCTTTCACAGTGTAACATGATTGAAATTATTAGCTCATTAATGACACAAAAAACATAAACACGGTACTGCATTTAGGACAAAAAAGTGTAACAGTTTATTTTCATTATGTTCCTGCACTTGTACAAAATCAGTGAACATGGCATTTTAAATATACTGGTTTCACTTGAAAAATCATTTATCATCTGCTAAACAATCTGAATTATAAATGCATACTGTAGTTGCTTTGGAAGAAAACAAAGTAAGACTGTGGAGACATCCTGCTTGAAACCATACAGACATAAAAACAAAGAGAGCAGAGAGTCCTCAATATACATATGACTGACTCTTAGCAAAGCATACAGAGATCTCATCTTCTGACTGCAGACCACAAGGGAAGCTATAAAAAGATTGTTAAATCACTGGGTTTGTAGCAACATGTACAAAAAACATGTAAAGACTAACAGATATTTCCTAGATTTGATATTCTATGTTATGTGCAATCAGTTTAATAGAATATTATGTGGCCTGTTTACATTGTCCATGGTGAAGGTTTTGCGTGGTAAAATAAAGTGGTGCCTCATGGTTTCAGATACAAAGTGATAGTAGAAATATGGTCTTAAACCTCTGACAACCTCTTCACACTAATTTCAAGTATTTCAGGTCATTGTGGACAAAACTGTAGGGCTGTAGACAACCAAAGAAAATCTTGGTGGACTGAACCTACTCTTCAACCAGTCAATTGGTCTATGGCAGTGGTTGGGCCAGCACCCCCCTATCCATTATCCAGGTCCCTTACTGTCCCCCATCAAATAAAATGTAGGCTAATTGTCTCCCCTGAATATTAATGTTGATTATTATTTTGTGTAATATCATAAAAAATGTTATTATATGCCAAATAACAGATTGATTTAACTGGGCAGTTGGAATATCATTATCATTAGTTTCCCATGCAGGGAGCAAAAAAGCCATATGAATAGAAATTATATTTATGAGTGTTAAACAAATGCAACAGTTAGAAATTTGACACTCAAACAAGAAGAATTCTTATTAATTGTTCCAACAGAAAACAAGAGCAGCCTACCAAAGAAAAAGTCTGAGGCTACTGGAAAAAAGCAGAAGGAAATGTATCCATAGCTAAAGAGTTCAACAGAATGCTGGCGGCATTTTTTCTTGTTCTGCGCCATTTTGCTGATATGATATGATTATTGTTGATTTATGATGCTATTCAGTTGATTAAATAATTGGACCTGTAGTGGTCAAATAAAATAACCAGCTCAAGAGCCCACTGGGGTTCCAGTTGGGGGGGGTTGGGGGTCATCCCCCAAGAAAATTTGATGTTATTTGACTAAAAACTGTGCATTTTCACACAATTTTGAACTATCATCATTACAATATTTATTTAAAAAACACACTGTGTGCCATAAAAAATAATAGCCACAAAACATTGGTAAAACAGGCTTAGAGTGAATGTATTTGAACTGTGATTTTCTCATCCTACCATAGTCAGGCTATGACCAATAACCAGCTGTAGAAACGGCTATGGTTAGAATTTTATCTTTATCTTATCCACAAACAATTTATTTGTCCCATTTTGCACATATCACAGAGATACAACAGACTGCATTAATGCCATCTCACTACTTTTTATTTCCTTGTTGGAATGAAAGGCATACATCAAACTTTATGATCCAACGGATAAAGATTTACACTGTCTGTTAATATTTGACTTTTGCTCCAGTTTTTTCATTCCAAAGTTCAGAGCTGCTGTTCTGCAATCAGATTTACTTAAAGAACACTTCATGTTAGAGATGAATACAGAGAGTTGAGGCTGTTTGTGAATCAGCAGACCTTAAAAACCTCCTGCTGTGAATTACATGTTTGTTCTTCTTCAGGTTGGTTTCCTGGTTGAAGCTGCTGATTAATTTCACCTTCACTCATCAGTTTGATTCAGATCATTTTCAGCATCTAAAGGTAACGTAACCAACCGTTTCCATCATGTTTGTGTCTGTTAAAATGATCTGATAACAGTAGAGATGGTAGTTATACTGATGTGTTATGTTGCTTTGTTGACTGCATTGGTGGAATGAATGAAACGCTAAAAGAAAGAAATAAGAGTATTTATCAATAATATTTTTCATGACTAAAGAATTGGGGGTTTTTGAATTATTATTTTAAAAGAAAATCAGTATAGGATTAGAATAGATTTATATTTTAAATATGACAAAATCTTGTTTCTTACAGCAGCAACAGTAATGTTTCCATCAGCAGTCACTATATAAGTTGATTGATAATGGTGAATAATATCTCACTTGAAAGAAAAAAAAATCAGTAAAATAAATAATATTCCTGACATTAAAATCCTGAGTGAAGTTTAGAAAGAATGAAGAACAGAGACATCAGTTAGTACCTTCATCCTGTCCTCTTCCTCCTCCTCCCTCTGCTGCTGGTTGAGAGGAGGGGATGTTTCAGCCAGTAGCTAAGTTTACAGGAATTTGCCAAATTTTAATACATGTGAGGTTACAAACTAAGCTAAATACAAACACCAACAAATAGAGCAGGGAGAGGACAGAGAAGCTAGTGTGACCATAAATGACAGCAAAACACTGTAGAGACTCAGCATAGTTTCCCCTTGTGTCTGCACAGGAGGCGTTCAGGTACAGTGGTGTGGCCCCCGGGGTGGGTCCAGGTGTAACACCAGCTATTGTCTGACCAATGAGAATTTGGCTGGACAAGAGCATATTCACCAACCGATCAACTGGGAGGCTACAGCCCTACAAAATTGTTCATATTGTACGAAAATCTACATCACTTCTTCAAGCAGATGTTAACAAAATGACATCTTACACAAAAACAGAGTATTGAAACCTGTCCAGTTCTACTGCCTCACACTGGAGTACACACATTGACTCGAGGTGTCATCCCTCTGCCTTCTCAGTCGGTTGACCTTATTATCCCGTAAAGCAGCATAATGGAGGTTGTCTGCATCTTGATAAGCCTGGTAACAAAAAATTAAAAAACAGTACATGAAACAAATGAGAAGTCCAAAATCACCTAATTGCTGTGCTATAAAATAAGTCTGGGTGGTATTTCAAGTTAAGTGTTAATTTCAGTGTTAATTTTGTTAAATATTTTTATCTAGTCTTAGTCTTAGTCCTGTGTCAAATGTCCTTGTTAGTTTTCATCATATTTAGTCAACCTAACCCTTTTTTTTTTTTTTTTTTTTAAGTGTGGTCATTTTAGTCTTATCTTAGACAAAGAAAACTAACTATTTTAGTGTAGTTTTAGTCAGTGAAAACTGTTGACATTTTAGTCTTTTAGCCATCAGATTATATTGAACATTTCAGTTAATCTAGCTGAGCCAAAACCAATCATTTTTGTCATTTTAGTCAAACTTATTTCACATGAGGAATCACATGATGAAAAACACAGGTTGAATGATTAAGAATACAGCTATGCAGAAAGTGTCTGGTCTGATGAGATCATTTTGAGGATTATTTCCAAACATGGAACATGTTCTGATTTGCATATTTGTTTTGAACCAACATGATTCAACAACTGGGGCCCAATACTCTCTTTCAAACTATTATAAAACAATGGGAGCTATACAGACAATAAAACATTTTGGAACCAATTTTTTGGATGCCCGAAATACAAACTTACCTTTCTGTTCTGAACAACAGAAATAAAAGTAGTTAGCCTAATAAAATTGAAAAGAATACTGTAAACACACCAATCTGCTCACATTAAAAAAATGTAATAAATATATATCCATATAAGCATATTACTGACACTTGAGTTTACCAAGACACACCTCTCTCTCTCACACACATATTTGGATATTTGGATTGTAATTTGGAAAAAAAAAACAGTCTATAATATTTTGTTTCCTCTTTTTTGTCAACAAAAATAAAGAGAGATTTTGGTAAAGTTTTTATTTTTTAAACTACATTTTAGTCTTGTATTTTTTCATCAACAATATTGCATGTTGATATAGTCACAGTTACTATTTAATGAAGTCAGTGCCATGTCATCATTGTCTCATCATAGTCATAGAAAAAAAGGTTGTTATATTTAGTCATAATTTTCGAAAATTAACACTATTCAACACTTTTAATTAAAAAGGTCGTATTCACCTCTCCGTTTGTTGGGGTGGAAGCTGAAATTCTTTCAAATTCTGTTGTAAAACAAAGAAAAAGCTTTTTATTTAAAGCCATAATCAGTGATAACAAGTTGCCAGATAAAAACCATCCCAGTTACCTCCACATTGGCAGCCGTTTTTCTTGTTCATCATGCACACTGAGAAAGCCAGTAAAACAACCAGGATGGTGGTGAACGCCAAAGCTCCACTCAAGAAATACACAAGAGAATCTAGAGAGCCCACCTCATCTGCAGAGAGACACATCAGGACAAAGAACTCTCTAGTTTTATGTTTGTATCAATTTCGAGTTCAATTAGGGAGTAATCATAATTACTTCTCATATGAAACAACCTCTGCTAAAGTGTTACTCACCCTTTTGTTTGGTCCCGTTTCCAAACAGTATCTGTCCACATGAGGCAACAGCACAGTCGGTTACAGCATGAGAAAGATTCAGACTCCTCATTGGCGAGTTGTAGACACAGGTGTGTGTTTGTGTGTTGTTGTTCCTCTCACACTGAT
This sequence comes from Thunnus thynnus, assembly GCF_963924715.1. Lineage (NCBI taxonomy): Eukaryota > Metazoa > Chordata > Actinopteri > Scombriformes > Scombridae > Thunnus > Thunnus thynnus. The sequence goes on from NC_089538.1 coordinate 6,492,550, forward strand.
CATTCCTGCCTCCATGTGTGTAAATGATTCCTGGATGAGATTCTTGAGAGTTTTTGAACCAGTAAACACTGTGTTCTCCATAATCACAGGTCCCAGTGTGTAATGTACAGTTCAGAGTCACAGAGCCTCCTGGCTGGATGCTCTCAGATGCCGAGTGATGGACCAAAGCTTGGATGTTCAAACCTGAACCCTTTACATTGACAGTAATGCCCTCCGCAAATTCAAATTTCAATAATAGACTACTTGCACAGTAGTAAGTAGCCGAGTCTGAAAGACGTAAATTTGAGATCATCAAGTGATTTTTACCGTTTTCAGTGTCCAATGTGAAGCGAGGATCATTCTTGAACTCATCATTAAAAGTGCCTTTTATATCATGTTTATAGAAGTTAGAGATGAGCTGTGGTTTCTGTCCCAGAGTTTGCTTATACCAGTAAAACATCGCTGCTACATCACCTTCATAGAAACATCGCAAAGTCACGTTGTCACCAACATTAGCTGATAAAAATCCACTCTCTTGGTGTACAGATAAGGACAATTTAAGATTAGTCGCTAGAGCTGAAGAGAAAAGAGACAAAGGAGATTTGCAATTAATGCAATGATAGAAGTTTAATGTACTGATTGCAAGAAAATGTAGAAATTATATCAACAAAAATGTATATACATTTTAAGGATACAAAGGCAACTGCAAAACTTACCTGTTCTCCCCAAGAACAGACAAGTCAGAAATAAAGCAAACTTCAGAGATGTCATCGTGTTCAAAATATCTTGTTGAATGTAGAGAACCTCTAAATGTTCTCTACTCTTAGAGTGAAGACAATGTTTGATTGGCTAACAAGAAGTGACACTGCATGTCCTATTTTGGAAACAATGAACACAGGTTCAGCGCCGCCTCCATTGTCAATTGGTTGGTTCCCAGACAAGACACATGGAGAGAGGTACCAGAACCACAATATAACTCTTAAGCCTGAAAGTGCAGTTGAGTCAATTAATTCTCAGGTAGAGTTCTCTAGTCCACAGGTCGCTCACCTTCATTGGCCGGCATCAAGAGCAGTAAAAGTGTGAAGAGGTTTAAACAGGTATTTAGAGAGGACTTTGAGAGACAAACAAATACAAAAGACAAAGAGGCAGGATGTATAATCACACATTTCCTCTCAGGTAACTGTAGATTTGAGTGTAGAAAACTGAAATGAAGTGGATTAAGAGACTTGGTTGTTGAAATATTTGAGGAAGTACTGAATTGCTCTTTTGGCGCTGTATGAATGTCTACTACTCTGACCCCAGTAAACACATCTTAACACTGCTGAGCTAGTGCAAGTGCAAACCTTGGACCCCAAATTACATTGTGTGGCTATGAAGATTTATTTTATGTACCCCAAAAGGATTGTTTGACAGTATAACACCTTTTATCTGTGTAAAATGAAACATTAGGGAACTGAAAGTTTAATAGAGGTTGGGCATCTAAAACAATTTGGCCAAGGGTAGGGTCAGGATTTTGGTTAGGTTGAACTAAGACAGGCTGAAAGTAGCTCCACTCACTAGTTGTTTTTAGTATTTTAGTATTTGTGGAGCTCAGTATATTATCTTTCCATCCACTGTCCTTCCTTCTTTTACTTTACATTGTATTATTCAACGTGAAATTACAACCTGACTCCAACAAATCACCTGTTCCATGAGTAGAATCGTCTCTCACACTTTATTCAACAGTGTGTTTTTTGAAAGTTATCACATATTTCAGTCAAAAGGTCAGTCTTCCCACCACAGAAGCGATAAAGGTGAATGCTGAGAGTTGGCTAGATTTAAAGATGCAACCTGCACTAATGTTTCTAGTTAGAAGAAGGTGGAGATGGTGATGGTGGAGGTGGAGAAGAAGTGGACGTTTGTAAGGTTTCAATAACTGTAATACACAGTGATGTCTTCATTCTTATTTGATTAATCTGATTTGATTGATTATTGTTAAAAAAGCTTTGCCTACAATGGCCCCCAGTCAGTAGTTGTGGCATCTTTGCTGAAGTGTGTCTTGTTAATGGGCTATTAAAGTGACAATTTGCTGATTTTCAATATTCCATGTATCAGTTATATGTTTGGCATTTCTATAATATCCATAATTGTTGCCTGCGTTCTCTGCTGTGTTGACTGTGCGTCTTTGTTAGATGTTTTTGCCAATGGTAGCACATGAAGTGCCAGTATGTGGGTCAACATGGGGCTTGAAACCTTGCTCAAAGAAAGAAAGAATCAATGCTGACAGGAAGAAGAAAGCAGTGTGATGTTTTAACCAACAGCTAACCTATGCTAACAGCAAAGTCTTGAGTGTTTTTGGCATTACAGTTACACAGTATTCTAAACGATATTGACAAAAACAATCTAATAACCAAGAGCATATACAGTATATTAATGTTATAGAGCTGTTTGTCTCAGCTTTTTGGTGCTGATTTGCTGATACAATCTACTGAAATGCTCTGGGCATTACAGTTAGACTGTGTGGCTGCTTTGCATGAACACACTGTAGACTTCCTGTTTGAAACCACAAAGACAAAGAGAGCAGAGGGTCCTGCAGACGTACATGACTGGAGTATATCGAGAGTAAATCTTTTGACTGCCAACCACACACAGGCTAAAACACACATTTACAGTTTGGGTAAGACTGTATTTCTGTGTGCTTTCGGTGAACTCTCACTATCTGACAGACAAATAGGAAATTACATGTTGGTAGGTCTTGTTGCCATCTTGCTGTGAGAAGGCCCAACGTGTTGTTTCTGAGGCTGTAACCATGTGGGGAATGAGTCACGTCCGCATCACACAAGCTTGATGTTTGCAATACCTTTCTGACTGTGTCCCTCTGACCAGTAACATTTGTAGCACAGGATATGTGAGATGGTGAACTACCTTAGTGTGGCAGAGCTTTATCTGCTTTTGAATTAGCAAGTAACCACAAACATGGACCAAATAACATTAAAGTTCACTGCCTGAAACATTTTGCTTTCACTTCCTCACTCTCACTCACTATCCTGCACACTCTCTGTAGCTTTCTCTTTCTCTTACTCAGTTTTAAAAGACATCTTAAGGTTCAGAAATGACCAAATGTTTATTTGTATGTCAAATAAGGGGAAAGACAAATAGAGAAAAAACACATCTTAAATATACATTATAGATAGATTGATAGGCAGACTTAGAGAGTTATGTCTTCTAAAAGTGCAGCCAGGTTATTGCTTCACACTGGAGTAAACACACTCAGTCCCAGTGTTGTCCCTCTGTCTTCTTGACCTGCTGACCTTGTTCTCCCTTAAAGCAGCGTAATGGAGGTTATCTGCGTCTCTGTAACTCTGAAAATAAAGTATGAAACAATCACCACATTAGTATACATCCTGTGTCTCATTATGTCTTATTTTAGGATGATTGTACTGAATTGTGTCCATCCCCTGTACATGTTGTCATGCTGTAATATACAGTATATTGTTGTTGTAGTAGTACAACTCTAAGAACACTCACCTCTCTATCTGGAGTCGAGTCCACTGGAGATCTTTCTTGAGACTCTTGAGTTGTGAAAAAAGAACAAAAGCTTTTAAAATGCACTAAGCTGGTGATGGGAGGACAAATTTAAGACTTTTTAAAACTTATGATTTTATGTCTGATATATTTCTCAAACATGATGGAAAATGAACCATTGCACCATGATAGATATAAATCAGTAAAGATCCAAACTAAAACCACTTCTTACTGTAACACTGACACCATTTAACAGTACAGTATAAAGTTTCTAACTTATGGCCTCTTTAGTTAATATTCTTGTTGACTGGCTCAGTTTCCTATGAACTGATAAATAAAAACTTGAAGTTCTAGTTGATAAACCATGAAAATATGTTCCTACAGTATGTGGAAGTAATCACTGTGGTGGAATATGTTAACACTCTTGTCTTGATTTGATTAACTTGTTGTTCTTATCAACTTCCAATAGCTGTGCCTCCAATATTAAGTACATGAATTCAAACTACCAACAGTAATAAATAACAGTTGGCCTACCTGTACATTGGCAGCAGTTTTTGTTCATTGTATATGCTGCATGTGCCAGAAAAACGATCAGGATGGTGGAGAATATCAAAGCTCCAAACAAGAAGTAGACCAGGACAAAGTCCACTTCATCTGTAGATTCAGATGATAGGAGACATTACAGAGTTGTAGGAATATTGAGTAGGTAGAAATCATAACCACATATGAAAGCTAGAAGGTTACTTACTGCCAAGGTCCAGCTTGGTCCCGTTTCCAAACAGTATCTGTCCACATGAGGCGACAGCACAGTAGTAGGTCCCAGTGTGAGAAAGATTCACACTCTTCATTGGTAAGTTGTAGACACAGGTGTGTGTTTGTGTGTTGCTGTTCCTCTCACACTGATCATTCCTGCCTCCATGTGTGTAAATGATTCCTGGTTGAGATTCTTGAGAGTTTTTGAACCAGTAAACACTGTGTTCTCCATCATCACAGGTCCCAGTGTGTACTGTACAGTTCAGAGTCACAGAGCCTCCTGGCTGGATGCTCTCAGCTTGGATGTCCAAACCTGAACCCTTAACGCTGACAACAATGCCGTCCGCAAATTCAAACTGAAATGCATAGCTACCTATACAGTAGTAAGTAGCTGAGTCAGAAACATGTAAATTGGAGATTGTCAAGTGTTTTTTACCATCTCTTGTGTCCAGTGTGAAACGAGAATCATTCTTAAATTCATCATGAAATGTGCCACTTTTATGTTGATAGAAGGTAGAGATGAGCTTTGGTTTCTGTCCTAGAGTTTGTTTATACCAGTAAAACATCACTGCATCACCTTCATAGAAACACTGCAAAGTCACACTTTCACCAACATTAACTGAATAAAAAGTCTTCTCTTGATGCACATACTTCGGTGATTTCTGAGCTGAAGAGAAAAGAGATCCAGAAAGTGCACATTTAATTCCATAATAAAAGTGTATCATAATGATTGCACGAAAAAAATGTAATATACAACATAAACAATAAACAATAAAAAATAAACAACTTACCTGAAGTTCCCAAGAACAAACAAGTCAGGTACCAAGCAATCGTCAAAGGTGTCATCGTGTTCAAAATGCTGCGCTGAAAGAATTGAATCTCAGGATGTTCTCTACTCTTCAGAGAGAAGACTCTGTTTGATTGGCTAGTGAGAAGGAACGCCTAATATCCACATGTGGAAACAATGAAAAAATTTTAAGTGCTGCCTTGAATGCAATGCATTAACAAAGACCTGCAAGTTCAAACAGAGCTTTGGAGAGAAGTTTCACTCATCTGATTTCTGCTCTTTTATTCCATACATGCTATCAGGTTCTGTAATGTCCAGTTGCTATGAATGTGGGGAGTGGCTCTTAGAAAGCTCACTAATCTTACTTTGCTACTTGCACTAGTTAATGTTCTGTAATTGGTTGGTTTTTATTGAAATATATCATTTGGATACTTTCAGATTGTGCATTAATATTCAAATATATCCTGAATACCAGATGACATCTTCAGTCTTATTTCTCAGAAATCATCAGTATTAAAAATAATGAACATTTGTGATCACCTCACAACATCCCCACAAATCAGTTGTGGCAACTTCTTGTGTATCAGTAATGGGATGGTGTGTTTATAATAACCATAATCCTTCTGTTTTGACTTTCACTCTGGACTGTGAGATTGTGTGAGATTATGTTGCCAGTGCCAAAGGTTGGTGCATAGCTGTAACCTGATATTATGTTCATATTATGTCAACAAAGTAAATACACTGTTATCTTTTGTGGTTATTGTTAACATTGACGTGTTATATAGGGATGTTTATTGCGTTACCTGTTCTTACTCAAGCACACATGGCACAGTCATGGCCACCATTTGGTTGATATAAGAGTGAATGTAATGCCTGTATGTTGGCACAACTCTGGCAGGCAGAATTACCTGATTTCTATGGCTGGACATGATGAAAAGCTGGTGTACATTAACAGGTTTTGACAAAAACATTGACAATATTGGATGCCTCTAACCAAATGCAAAGAGTTACTAGTTACTACTCTATTAGTTTTGAACATTTGAACCCTGTTTTAGTTCTTGAATATGACACAATGTGAAAATTGGTTACAGAGCATCAGTCTTTTTTTTTTAATCAAGTCTGGGCATTAGAGTTATACTGTGTGGAGGCTGTGCATGAAAACACTGCAGAGAGACTTCCTGTTTAAAACCACAAAGAGAGCAGAGGGTCCTACTGAAGTACATGAAGTACACTGAGAGTGAATCTTTTGACTGCAGACCGCACAGAAGCTTAAAAAAGATCCTCACATCTCTGGGTTTGTGATGTGCAATCTACTAATTTACTGTAAACAACTTGTGAAGAACAATAGGCAGTATCAGTGCAAGAGTGTGTTCAGAATACACATGTTGATGAGTATTGTCGCCAGCCTGCTGTGAGAGGGCCGGTTCTGATGTTTCTGAACGTGCTACCACACCTGAGAGGAGTCTCGTCTGTACCAGACATACAGGATGTTAGCACAACAAGCTGAATGTGTCCCTCTGATTCTGAAATAGTGTTTCTGTCATATGATGATGGTTTTGCTTTGTAAAATAATGTGACATCATGCCTTTAACAGTGCAGCACTTAGAGACTTATACAGACGGCACAGTACTTTGTTTTAATGTTCATTTTTCAGGCTTGCAAACTCTCTCTCGAATATCTGACTCCACAAACACCGCAGAGATGTGTTGTGTGTGGTCGTGTGTTTGTACTTTGTTAACTGCAGGTATAGTGAGAGTGGAAATATCGCACCTTTGACAAAACAGATCACATCAAAGAACCCTGGCTCAACTGTAACTGAAAGAAAGTGTTTATTTGGTTATATTATATTCAGTTCATTCTTCTTGTCACAGAGACACAAAGTACAAATGAAACATGTTCAGCTCTACTGTCTCACACCGGAGTAAACACATTCAGTCCTGGTGTCGTCCCTCTGTCGTCTTGACCTGCTGACCTTGTTCTCCCTTAAAGCAGCGTAATGGAGGTTATCTGCATCTTGGTAGCCCTGGTAATAAAATATAAAACAGTGTTTGTCTCATTATTGATACAAACAAGCATTGAAAAAAGTATCAGCAACTTCTGTTCACTGTCATGCAAATCAATATATACTTCCTGCAAAAATAACTTCCTTTGTGAAGCTTAAAATGTAATCTAGTACAACAACAACAACAAATTCAGTCTCCCACAGTTACCATTGGAAACTGTTTTACAATCTACAATCAACCTTTACAAGGGTATGTAGCACTTACTGCACTATTTCTAATTGGTTAAAAAATGTTGCTCTTCTTGTATTGTATTATGTTTCCCCTGTGCTCTGTTTTTATTCTGTAAAATATGTTACAGTGACATTAGAGCACTTAAACACCTACCTCTGCATTTGGAGCTGCGGCAGCTGATGGTCTTGCTTGCGAGTCTAGTCATGAAAAAAACAACAAAATTGTTTTTCAAAATTCCTTTTTAACTTAGTTTGATCATTTGTACTGAAAGTAATGAAACAGTTCTTCTGATTTATCGGTCACTGAAATGTGACGAACACGAAACTGCAGGGCGAGGCGGCGCTTAAATATAGAAGCCAGATTTGAGTATTTATTAAACTTACATCAATGTATTTAGCTGTTTTAATTTCAGAGATTTATTTCAAAAATATTGTTCTTGACTGGCTCATTTTTCCTGGATTTTTATAAATCTGAAGCAGAAATGCACAGTTCAACACTGATGATGTTTGCAGCTGATGAAACATGAATTTAAAAAATACACAGTTTATTCTCATAGTATGTGCATGTTCTTCAATGTACAAATGAACATGTTAAAATCTAAATCTTTGCTAATGTCCACATTGCTGCCCTTCAATATCACGTTCATTACACACTCCAAATATAAGGAACTGCAGTTTAGCCTACCTGTGCCTTGGCAGCTGTTTGTCCTGAACATTGCATATACTGTGTAAGCCAGGAAAACAACCAGGATGGTGGTGAGTGCCAAAGCTCCACTCAAGATATACACCAAGACAAGAGAGTCTTCCTCATCTGCAGATCCAAACATTAGGAGACATTACAGAGTTTTCTTTCTTTGTTCATCAAATTTGATTATAAAGTTTCCTCCACTACTTAACAAATGAGGCCACCTTTGCTACAAAGTTACTTACGCTCAAAGTCCAGCTTGGTTTTGTTTCCAAACAGTATCTGTCCACATGAGGCGACAGCACAGTCAGTCTCAGCATGAGAAAGATTCAGACTCTTCATTGGCAAGTTGTAGACACAGGTGTGTGTTTGTGTGTTGCTGTTCCTCTCACACTGATCATTCCTGCCTCCATGTGTGTAAATGATTCCTGGATGATATTCTTGAGAGTTTTTGAACCAGTAAACACTGTGTTCTCCATCATCACAGGTCCCAGTATGTACTGTACAGTTCAGAGTCACAGAGCCTCCTGGCTGGATGCTCTCAGATGCCGACTGATGGACCAGAGCTTGGATGTTTAAACCTGAACCCTTTACATTGAGAGTAGTGCTTTCCAAAAATTCTAAGTTGTTTAAATAGCTACTAACGCAGTAGTAAGTAGCCGAGTCTGAAATTTGCACATCTGAGATCTTCAAGTGATTTTTACCAAGGCTAGCTTCCAGTTCTAAGCGTGGATCGTTCTTAAATTCACCTTGAAAATTGCCATTTGGATCATGTTTATAGAATTTAGACATCAGCTTTGGTTTCTGTCCTAGAGTTTGTTTATACCAGTAAAACATCACTGCAGCATCATCTTTATAGAAACATTCCAAAGTCACGTCTTCACTAACATTAACTGAATAAAAAGTCTTCTCTTGACGCACATACTTGGATGATTTCAGATCATTCATTTGAGCTGAAGAGAAAAGAGATTCAGAAAGTGCACATTTAATTCCGTAATAAAAGTGTATCATAATGATTGCACGAAAAAAATGTAATATATCAAAAACAATTAAAGATAAACAACTTACCTGAAGTTCCCAAGAACAAACAAGTCAAGTACACAGCAATCATCAAAGGTGTCATCGTGTTCAAAATGCTGCGCTTAAAGAATTAAATCTGAGGATGCTCTCTACTCTTCAGAGAGAAGACTCTGTTTGATTGGCTAGTGAGAAGGAACGCCTAATATCCACATGTGGAAACAGTGAAAACATTTTAAGTGCTGCCTTGAATGCAATGCATTAACAAAGACCTGCAAGTTCAAACAGAGCTTTGGAGAGAAGTTTCACTCATCTGATTTCTGCTCTTTCATTCCATACATGCTATCAGGTTCTGTAATGTCCAGTTGCTATGAATGTGGGGAGTGGCTCTTAGAAAACTCATTAATCTTACTTTGCTACTTGCACTAGTTAAAGTTCTGTAATTGGTTGGTTTTTATTGAAATATATCATTTGGATACTTTCAGATTGTGCATTAATATTCAAATATATCCTGAATACCAGATGACATCTTCAGTCTTATTTCTCAGAAATCATCAGTATTAAAAATAATGAACATTTGTGATCACCTCACAACATCCCCACAAATCAGTTGTGGCAACTTCTTGTGTATCAGTAATGGGATGGTGTGTTTATAATAACCATAATCCTTCTGCTTTGACTTTCACTCTGGACTGTGAGATTGTGTGAGATTATGTTGCCAGTGCCAAAGGTTGGTGCATAGGTGTAACCTGATATTATGTTCATATTATGTCAACAAAGTAAATACACTGTTATCTTTTGTGGTTATCGTTAACATTGACTTGTTATATGAGGATGTTTTTTGCTTTACCTGTTCTTACCCAAGCACACATGGCACAGTCATGGCCACCATTTGGTTGATATAAGAGTGAATGTAATGCCTGTATGTTGGCACAACTCTGGCAGGCAGAATTTCCTGATTTCTATGGCTGGACATGATGAAAAGCTGGTGTACATTAACAGGTTTTGACAAAAACATTGACAATATTGGATTCCTCTGACCAAATGCACAGAGTTACTAGCTATTAGTTTTGAACATTTGAACCATGTTTTAGTTCTTGAATATGACACAATGTGAAAATTGGTTACAGAGCATCAGTCTTTTTTTTTTTAATCAAGTCTGGGCATTAGAGTTATACTGTGTGGAGGCTGTGCATGAAAACACTGCAGAGACTTCCTGTTTAAAACCACAAAGAGAGCAGAGGGTCCTACTGAATTACATGAAGTACATTTAGAGTTAATCTTTCGACTGCAGACCGCACAGAAGCTAAAAAAAGATCCTCACATCTCTGGGTTTGTGATGTGCAATCTGCTAATTTACTGTAAACAACTTTTGAAGAACAATAGACAGTATCAGTGCAAGAGTGTGTTCAGAATACACATGTTGATGAGTATTGTCACCAGCCTGCTGTGAGAGGGCCGGTTCTGATGTTTCTGAACGTGCTACCACACCTGAGAGGAGTCTCGTCTGTACCAGACACACAGGATGTTAGCACAACAAGCTGAATGTGTCCCTCTGACTCTGAAATAGTGTTTCTGTCATATGATGATGGTTTTGCTTTGTAAAATAATGTGACATCATGCCTTTAACAGTGCAGCACTTAGAGACTGATGCAGACAGCTGCAGAAACTCTCTCTCAAATATCTGACTCCACAAACACCACAGAGATGTGTTGTGTGTGGTCGTGTGTTTGTACTTTGTTAACTGCAGGCATAGTGAGAATGGAAATATGGCACCTTTGACAAAACAGATCACATCAAAGAACCCTGGCTCAACTGTAACTGAAAGAAAGTATTTATTTGGTTATATTATATTCAGTTCATTCTTCTTGTCACAGAGACACAAAGTACAAATGAAACATGTTCAGCTCTACTGTCTCACACCGGAGTAAACACATTCAGTCCTGGTGTCGTCCCTCTGTCGTCTTGACCTGCTGACCTTGTTCTCCCTTAAAGCAGCGTAATGGAGGTTATCTGCATCTTGGTAGCCCTGGTAATAAAATATAAAACAGTGTTTGTCTCATTATTGATACAGACAAGCATTGAAAAAAGTATCAGCAACTTCTGTTCACTGTCATGCAAATCAATATAAACTTCCTGCAAAAATAACTTCCTTTGTGAAGCTTAAAATGTAATCTAGTACAACAACAACAACAAATTCAGTCTCCCACAGTTACCATTGGAAACTGTTTTACAATCTACAATCAACCTTTACAAGGGTATGTAGCACTTACTGCACTATTTCTAATTGGTTAAAAAATGTTGCTCTTCTTGTATTGTATTATGTTTCCCCTGTGCTCTGTTTTCATTCTGTAAAATATGTTACAGTGACATTAGCGCACTTAAATACCTACCTCTGCATTTGGAGCTGCGGCAGCTGATGGTCTTGCTTGCGAGTCTAGTCATGAAAAAAACAACAAAATTGTTTTTCAAAATTCCTTTTTAACTTAGTTTGATCATTTATACTGAAAGTAATGAAACAGTTCTTCTGATTTATCGGTCACTGAAATGTGACAAACACGAAACTGCAGGGCGAGGCGGCGCTTAAATATAGAAGCCAGATTTGAGTATTTATTAAACTTACATCAGTTTATTTAGGATACTGTTTTCATTTCAGATTCTTATTTAAAAAAATATCGTTCTTGACTGGCTCATTTTTCCAGGATTTTTTGACTATAAATCTGAAGCAGAAGTGAACAATTCAACACTGATGATGTTTGCAGCTGATGAAACATAAAATAAAAAATACACAGTATATTCTCATGGTATGTGCATGTTCTTCAATGTACAAATGAACATGTTAAAATCTACTACTGTTACTAATGTCCACATTACTGCCCTTCAATATCACGTACATTACACACTCCAAATATAAGGAACTGCAGTTTAGCCTACCTGTGCACTGGCAGCTGTTTGTCTTGAACATTGTATATACTGTGTAAGCCAGGAAAACAACCAGGATGGTGGTGAGTGCCAAAGCTCCACTCAAGATATACACCAAGACAAGAGAGTCTTCCTCATCTGCAGATCCAAACATTAGGAGACATTACAGAGTTTTCTTTCTTTGTTCATCAAATTTGGTTATAAGGTTTCCTCCACTACTTAACAAATGAGGCCATCTTTGCTACAAAGTTACTTACGCTCAAAATCCAATGTGGTCCCGTTTCCAAACAGTATCTGTCCACATGAGGCGACAGCACAGTAGTAGGTCCCAGCATGAGAAAGATTCAGACTCTTCATCAGCAAGTTGTAGACACAGGTGTGTGTTTGTGTGTTGCTGTTCCTCTCACACTGATCATTCCTGCCTCCATGTGTGTAAATGACTCCTGGATGAGATTCTTGAGAGTTTTTGAACCAGTAAACACTGTGTTCTCCATCATCACAGGTCCCAGTGTGTACTGTACAGTTCAGAGTCACAGAGCCTCCTGGCTGGATGCTCTCAGATGCCGACTGATGGACCAAAGCTTGGATGTTTGAACCTGAATCCTTTACACCGACAATAATGCTCTCTAAAAATTCATACAAATATGAATAGCCAGCTACGCAGTAGTAAGTAGCCGAGTCTGAAATTTGCACATTTGTGATCTTCAAGTGATTTTTACCAAGGCTAGCTTCCAGTCCTAAGCGTGGATGGTTCTTAAATTCACCTTGAAAATTGCCATTTGTATCATGTTTATAGAGTTTAGATATCAGCTTTGGCTTCTGTCCCAGAGTTTGTTTATACCAGTAAAACATCACTGCAGCATCATCTTTATAGAAACATTCCAAAGTCACATCTTCACCAACATTAGCTGATTCAAAGCGTAAAGATGATGATGTATTCAGAGATGTAATAGCAGCTGAAGAGGAAATGGAGACCAAGCAAATACACAGTTAACTTTACACCATGACAGGGAGCATATTGTAACATACATAATGTGTGACAGAACAAATCAAAAATATTGATATATAAAGGAAACCAAATGTAAAAGATGCAGCTTACCCATTCGCCCCAAGAGCAGACATGTCACATACAAAACAAAAACTGGAGATGTCATTTTGTTTTAACCACCGTGATCATTGGAGAGAATCTTTATACATCCTCTACTTTTCAGAGGAACAAGGCTGTGTTTGATTGGCCAATCAGAAAAGACTCTGTTAAAGTAACATTGATCGCATGTTCAGTGCCTCCCACAGTTTTCATGTTTGGTCTACAAAGGACTGATTCCAAGAGGGCAGAGTTGCGAGTTCAGGTTTTACACATGACTGTGATGATCATATTCCAAAGTTAATGTGGTTGAATATGCATGAATGTACATGAGAAAACTATGGGATCATCTGCTGTATAAATGAAGGAGCCTTCTTACTTTTAGCTTAGTTTTTTCAGTCTTAAGATAAGACTGTATAAAACTGGTTATGGCAACTCTGACCATTAACACTGCATCTTCTTGACCTTTCTCCCATCACTGTTCGGTATTTGCAGACCTGCTGTTTCTTACTGATTTCATAGGACACATATAATATGTGTGTTTTCTCCCTGACACCAAGTTGATAAATTTAAACTTAAAACCTAAAGCGTGTTTTTATTCATTGGTTAGAATCTGTGATGTTACAAAAGACACATTTTAGCAATAATGGAAAGGTTGAAAATAAGATTTAAAATTGACCTCTGACCTCCTTATAGTAGCCTGTTTATAATATTCTTTCTTATGGACATTTTTAGTGATGGTATAGATGAAGTTGTGCTTATTTGTGTTGAGTCGTATTCATAATGTGCTGCAAGACGTGGTAAAATGCCAGTTTGGTTGTGTGAACAGTAAGAAAGTTGATCTCCTTCATTATGCACATTATGCTTCTAATGCTGACAGCTGCAGAAAATATTTCATTAAATATCATGACATACTGTGATATTATATGGCAGCCATATTGCCCACCACTTTAGTATAGCTTCTAATGTAAAAAGTAGTGAAGGAACCACTGGAAATGTTCCTGTATGTTCTGTTCAATGTGACTTTATCCACTACTTCAACTTCTTTAACCAGAAAAACCTCATGTAGTTCGACTTGTGGACCTGCATAAAATGTCAACTTCCTCAAAACATTGCAAAACTGGGAGTCTCCTAAAAAGCAAAGCTTTGGGTCAAGTTTGGGCCGGAGTTTTAGGGAACTGAAATAGTGAAATTGTGCAACAATGGGATGATTGAAACTTTTTGTTTGTTATTTATAGAAGAAGAAAACAGACTGAAATGAAAGCGTCACTCAAAGCACTCTTCTGTAAATACATCTCAGCTGTTGGAATGGAGGTATGTAAAAATCAGTTTTTTTCAGTCATTTGTTTTCTGCACCTTGGACATGATACTTGTTTCACAGTCCTGTGAGATTGGGCTCACTGAGTTGTAAGACGCTGTGAACTCAATGCTACAGGCCACTCTTCCTGTGTTGAAGCTAGGGACTTGTGTTTCCACCAATGGAAACTTATTCTCTGTACTTCACACCACCTTCACCGCAAAAGTGAAAGGTAAACGGTGAGAGCCGGCGAGATAAAATGGTGCAATCTCTGTTGACGTTTCTGGTAGAAGAAGGTATTAATAGAACAAAGGGGATTTTCATGAGCCTGCTTTGTCTAAATCTGCCTCCATATTGTCTCTACGAAGAAGTTTCTCTGTGTGACTGAGGAACACTTTCAGAATGTATTTTATCCAAAAACACTGCAAACACATTTTGCTAAAATGTTTTATTGTCTTTATTTCCATATTATTTACATTTATTTTTGTGAATTGTTGACAAGCAAAGTTCTACTTCACTATTTTTTACTCTTTATTTTAGAGTACACACAAACACTCTCCACATTGTCCTCTCGGCGGTGTCGTTCACTGTTCCTGTTCACACTCAGAGCAGCATAATGGAGATTGTCTGCATCTTGGCTCTGGTAATGACAAATAAACAATAGGAAATAATGACAGAAATATAAGTGGAGCAAATATGATGGTTGTTTCTATAGGAATGAATTTGGCTTTTCGTTATACATTCATTTCACCTACCGCAACGTCAGAGGCTGCAGAACATGTCAGATGAGAAACAGTTCCTGCAAATCAGAATAGAGGAATGATCAAGCCAGGTCAACATGGCAACATTTTGAAAACCTTGATTCTGAAAATCTTACCATGACAGACAGAGCACAGGTTTTTCTTCAACTTGTGCACAATGAAAACCAAGACAAGGAGCACAATAATGAAAACTGCCAATGCCACACTCAGACAATACACCAGGAGAATGGAGTCTTTAGTCGAGCCTCCTAACATGCAATCAAGAGAAGAGATACATCAAATCCCATTTCATATACAAAAGTTCATTCATGACTTTTTCAAAATGGAAAAAACAATGTTATGCAACATCAGCTGCCACCACATACCTGCAATCTTGATTTCTGTTCCATTTCCGAAAACAATCTCCCCACAGGAGGACAGAGCACAGTAGTAGATCCCAGCATCAGAGGAGCTCACAGACTTTATAGAAAGGTTTATAGTGCAGCTTTTTGTGACAGACTCTTCATTGGAGATGTTTTTGTATTGTCCTGCTCTGGGGTATATGACTGCAGGCTGAGACGCACCATGTCTGAACCAGTAGAAGCTCTGCTCCCCTACACATGGTTCAGCGTGTACTGTGCAGCTCAAATTTACAGAGTCTCCTGACTGAAATGGCTGTAATGATGGCTGATGGACAACAGCTTGGATGTTGGACAGTGATGTTTTGACATGAAGGAAAGCTCCTTGTCCAAATTCAATTGCGTTGAATGCTAAAATCCCACAGTAATATGTTGCTGAATCCGACAGGCGAAGGTCTGTGATTCTAAGATGATTGATACTTTCTCCACTTTTTGCAAGAACTTGAAACCTCTCCTTAAACTCGGGGGAGATCTCTGCTTCTGTGATGTGCTTCATCCGTGATGATATGAGCTGAGGTTTACCTCCCAATGTTTGCTGGTACCAGAAGAAAAAATTTACAGAATCTTCCTGACAGAGGCATTGCAAAGTAATATTTCCCCCAACTTTGGCTGTTCTGACACCACTATCCTGAGTTATACTTGAGATCTCGTGAACAGCTGGTACCTGACCTGCATAAGAAACAAAATATATGAATTATACTTTCAAAACCAGAAAATCCCTCAAAATTATATTCCTACAAGTAGAAACAGTGAGAAAAATGTGTAAAATACTCACATAATTGACTGAGAAATACAAGTAGAATGCAAAGTGGCATCATCTCTGAAGCTCTGCAGTCTGTGTGCTGTGTTTTGACGATCGCACCCAACTCTTATAGGAGACGAAGGCTGTTTGTGATTGGCTAAGGTGACTGGTTTGGTCTAGAGTCAGACTTGCGATTTGTTTTCTCCCAAAAGATCAATGTGATCAGGTGACCAGAGGTGTAATTGGTATTGATCAAGTCTGTTTGGTTATATTCTTGTTGCTGTACACTGGAGGACAGCAAGTGTGACAACATGCTTGTATACCATGAAAAGGAAATTCTCTCAAGTCCATTTTTGAATGGAGGCGTGGAGATTGGGTGTTTCACTATATGCAATGTGCTTAGAGGTGATTTATTTCCATTTGGAAAAACATGCTGTATTCTTCAGTCATGACACAGGTTTGTTATTCTATTTCTTAGATTTAGGTGTGTATATATGATTATTTATAGGATTACTAAAAACTATAAACTCAATGTGCTTAAAAACAAAAGCAAAAAAAGTAAAGATCATGCATGACAAAAACACATAACATTACAGTAACATTACATATATAACACATATAAGATAAAACATAAAAAAGGGAGGGAGTGTGTGGGCAGAAGGCAGAAATAAACCAGTTCAAGTAATGTAATCCAGTAAAGTAATTTAAAGTTAATGTTGATAACTTACAGTTAATTACATATGTCTTTACAAGTCGGTGATGCCTCTCAGGTCAGATGTGGCATTTGTCCCAGGACTTAGTCCTTAGTCCTAGTCCCTTGTCCCTAGTCTCTAGTCCTTATCCATTCCCATAACCCTTTATTGGAATGGGACAACACCCACTGACTTGTTCACATCAACATCAGAAGTTGTCTGTTCAGATGAAACCACATGTAAAGACTGAGTGACACCAATGTTTTCGAGGGCCATTGTTTTTGTTCTTCTTTTGGTGTTTTTTAATGGCAGACCGCATTAATTTGATGTTTCATTACTGCCAGTGGTGGAGGAAGTATTCAGATCCTTTACTTGAGTAAAAGTTCCAATACAGCAACGTAAAACGACTCCATTACAAGTAAAAGTTCAGCGTGAAAAATCTTATTTAAATAAAAGTCCATAAGTATTATCAGCAAAGTATAGTTAAAGTATCACAGTAAAAGTGGTGGTTTGGTCCCTCTGACTGATATATTGTTATATATGACATCATTATATTATTATTACTGAAGCATCAGTGTGTAATTAGCATGTTACTGTTGTAGCTGCTGGAGGTGGAGCTAGTTTGAACTACAATATACAGTTAGCTAGTTTAGTCCAGTGGTTCATACAGTGGTTCCACAGTACTTTAGTACTTTCCACCACTGATTACTGCCTTCTGCTGATCAAATAGACCTTATCTATTTGAGACATTATATTATATATAATGGTTATCCCTCAATGCCAAGTGCAGCATTCAAAAATCTCTGTAAGTAGAAAGAGGAAGAAGGTTAAGATAAAAAAAGGGAAGAAATGGAAGAGAGCACCACACTCTGAGATGGCCTCGTTTCCATTCCTATTCTATTACACATAGTTATATGTAGGCATATCACACTCTCTGTTGATGGGTTTTGCAATGTTCCCTCAAAAACACAAACACAAAAAATGTCAACCTCATGTTAGCAATAGAGGAAGAGTCAGGGGATCACCACAGTCAATGGGCTTCATCTTCTGAGGACCATGAATGTTTGTACAACATGTCATGGCCATCCAAAGACCAAGGTGGTGGACCAACTAAGCCAACATTGCCATCCTTAGAGCCAAACTGCTAGCATGATTAAAAACATAACTATACTCATAATGAATGAGTTCCTGTTGTGGAACGTAAACAGCTAACACTGATAACTTTTATTATGCTAGTAACACAACTGTCTGAGATAGCTGGTTTTACTATTTGTAACAGGAGATAAAGTGGACAATTTTATCAGACCTATGACAAATCACATACAGACAGGTGACAAATTAACAGAAAAACTGGTACAGGCCTGAATACTTGACCCCTACAATGAGGGGATCCGGTGGCTCTGCTGTGCTTTGAGGGGCATTTTGCTAGAAAAATGGTTTTCATCCCTCCAGAAGAGTTCCAGAGACTTATAAAATCAATGCCAAGGCTGAGGAACACCATTCTTCAAAAAGATATTCCTTCATTTGGTGTTTTGATGATGGTGGTGGAGAGCGCTGTCTAACATGTCAGTCCAAAATCTCCCATTGGTGTTCAATTGGGTTGAGATCTGGTGACGACGAAGGCCATAGCATATGATTCACATCATTTCCATACTCATCAAACCATTAAATGACCCCTCATGCCCTATGAATTGGGGCAGTTTCATCCTGGCAGAGACTACTCCCATCAGGATAGAAAGGTTTCATCATAGGATAAAGGTGATGACTCAGAACAACTTTGTATTGATTTGCAGTGACCCTTCCCTCTAAGGGAACAAGTGGACCCAAACCATGCCAGCAAAATGCCCCCCAAAGCATAACAGAGCCACCAGATCCCCTCACTGTAGGCGTCAAGCATTCAGGCCTGTACCAGTTTGTCCTTTAACTTGTCACCTGTCTGTGTGTTTTCTAACCATTTCCTAAAACATACCGTAGAGTTTTAGACTGACAAATGTGTTTTTCCTACCCATACATCTGTTGGTTTTTGTTAAATCATTAGTTCATGAAGCTTGGATCTATTTTTGTCAGAATTACATCATTTTGGCATGGTAATTCAGTTGGAAGTTGTTTCAAAATGATGCCCAGGTATACTTTCCAAAGTGCAGGCTTTGGAAAGAGGGTGGTAGTAATTTAAAGTAGCACATGACCTGAAACATACAAAAATCCAGGTACTGTCCTCCAAACATTAGCTGCTACAGAGGGCTGAATGCTGTGTAATGGACTCAGGGTACTTGACTGTAACACGTGGTTAAAAGATTTCACTGCTCATGTACACTTGTGTGTCTATACTGTACAATTGTGTAGGAGCTTGTGTTTCTGTTGGAGTGAGAAAGAAATGGTCTGGTTGTTATCAGATATCTGCATCTGTTCTCACGCCTTAAATACAATTTAGTATTTTTGTCTAATTCCCTCAGCCTCACCCTGAAAGATGTAACAGCACTGTCAACTCATGCAGAAGACCTTTGCCTAGCAGAAGCAGGCTGCTGTGTGTGACTCAAACATGTCTTTTGATCTTTGTGGTAGTACGTACATGCTTTAACAAAGCTGTGGTGAAAGAAGAAGGCTGTTTACTCAGTAGAGATGAGCCATTACTGACCGACACTCTTCTCACTTGAACCCATACTTCCTGAGAAGTGACAGTAGGACGGCCTAATCTTCAATGTTTCTCAGATGAGTCAAAGCTAAACTGAAACAACAAACCATACACCCAACAATGAAGAAATTAAACGGTGCTTTATATTAACATATTTCTTAAAGAAAAGCAAAAAAGGTAGAGATGGATTACTGAGAGTAAATGTTAACTGTGGTTTCAGTGTGTTAAGCATGTAGCTGTTTGCCAAGCACAACTCTGCACTGTATTATGCCTTCAATGTTATTTCAAGGTCATTTGGAGCTAAGTGTTCATTACTGACGTGTTTGTGCTGCACTTCCCAAAAAAGGGTGTTTGGAGGACTCTTTTACTTTAGTTTGGTACTTTGCTTTTTTTTATTTTGGTTCACTTTAAATTTGACTTTCTTCAGTTGATGCTCTTATTATTAGTCAGCTCAGCTTTCATTATACAACCAGCTCCTCCTTTCTTTATTCAAAACAAATACCTTTGACCTGCAGAGTCTCCTTCCTCCACGGGGCCACACAGAGTTGCTGCATGCATGGTTGCAACCTTGACAAGTGTAGACGATGTGAAAGCTACAGTATCATTATGAGCTTATTGTGTGAAATGACTTAGGAGGCAGCTCATAGAACTTGTGTGTATCCTTGTCTAGTCTAATAAATATCATCAAAAATTTGCAAAGCCAATTTTTATTTTGAATGCATGCATTGTTTACATGTTTACATGCCAGCCCTCCTCTTCTTCCTTGCCTTGTTGTTGGCACATTCACTTCTAGGTATGTTATTGCTGCTGTGGAATAGTGTGAAACTGACAGCAGGTTGTGAGTTGCACCACTCTTGTCGTCTTAGCTTTCAATTTTGGTGAGTTACTTGCTAATTTTATAGGACAATTTGGAACAAAATACTATCACAGAATTGTTTTTGTGTGTGGTTTGTGTGTTTTGTACAGTATACTTGACCATTTCACATCAAAACCACAACTGAAGACTCCTTATCACAGATGTATATGCTACTATATGTAATTTTGAGGTGGAGTCCTTTATCCATAAATATTTTTTAAAAAGCCACTCCCTATTGAAGTCCTACAACTTCATCAAACTTTATCTGAACTTTAAATTGGCCACCAAACCATAAACATTATTTTTTTTGGAAACCACTTGAATATTTTGGGAAATCACATTTGAGATTTTATGCTGTTTATGAGACTTTATAACAGGAGTCAGTGGAGGCAGAGAAACCTCACTACTGTTGATCTTTTACATCTCATATCACCATTTTTACGATTCAGTCACAAATTACAAGTTACACATTACTTTGATAATGGCCTTTTGTGGATAAGATGGGTTGAATTTTCTTAATTTGTTTTCTGTAGTCAA
Organism: Thunnus thynnus; assembly: GCF_963924715.1. NCBI lineage: Eukaryota > Metazoa > Chordata > Actinopteri > Scombriformes > Scombridae > Thunnus > Thunnus thynnus. The sequence goes on from NC_089538.1 coordinate 6,513,429, forward strand.
GTTGTTTCTCATAACTGTTGAAAATACGTCAGAAACTGTTAGCTGGCTACCAGAGCACCAGCTTGGTCAGCCCATGTTTCTTGTGGCAATATTGGATTTTTTTTCCACTGCACTGTTGGTATTAAGAAGTGAATTCAGGTCAGTTAGAGGCAAATATACTTCCTTTGTACTTCTGCACTATAAAACATTAAGATCAAATACCTTTTTTGTGGCTTGTGTTGCAATCACAAGAATTTTGCTATTTGCATGCTGCAAATGACACTAAGTTAGCAAGTTTGCATTATTATTCTTTCATATGTTTCTCTTAACATTTATAAAGATATATATTTTAAAAATAGGAACAAAAGCCATGTGGTTACAGAGTAGAGAGAAAGCAAAGACAGGCCTCCAGTGACCTTGTCACAGGGCTCCTCCTCCTCCTTACTTTATAACTGGTGTGACAGCTTCAAGTCAGCAGTGTGACTAATGTGGATGGATTGTTATCATTGCTGTTTTGTTTAGATGAAGTTAAAAGTGTGACTTTGTATATTGGTTTTTAACCCAACAGACATTAAAGTGTAAAAATATACATCAGAATCAGCAGTGAAAGAACAGAGGCGTTGTAGTGAAGCGACTGGAACAAACAAACAAGAAACAGCATCACAAATAAAACCACATAGACATCCTGTTAGGAGGGGGGGCAGGGGGAGAGAAGGGGGCGAGAAAACCGCTTAAGTAGAACAGTGTGAGAGCTTGACCAGAGCGGGAATTCAGAAGCGAGACTTTTTTTTCTTTTTCTCATTAGTCATTCGGCTGTTACCGCTTGAAAACAGCTCACTGACTTGATGAGAGTTTGAGAGGAAGAGAGAAACAGCAAACCTTTAAGTTTGAACAAAACATCCACCAAACCATACAAATATGTGATCATAAGTTTTTATCGTCTGAGTATGGCACCACTTTTTATTTCTAAGCATCAAAACAGTGATCAAGTCAAAACAGAATTTAAAGAAAGTTTTGACATATCCATTTGTATCAATCTATTCGCTGCATCCACGGCACCGGAGCATTCTGAATGAAGGGTAAAAGCAAGCTTTTTATGTCAGGCGACCACAACTAAACCTCCAGGCACATCCCTCCATGGGCGGATGGCTACAGCATGTTAAGAGCAAACAGGACACACCTTACAAGTTCTGTCTCTGAAATGTTCAAATGCAGTTCAGCCTCTCTCTGCGGTGAATTCACTCAAAAAAGATATTTGACATCACGTCTTTCCAGTTTTAGCTATCTGGTGGTCACAACAGTCTGTGTGTTGTGTGATCGGTTATATTTATTTTAGGTGGGCTGCTGCTCCCTACTGACAGAGAGCTTAACTGCACTGAACTGCTGATACTGAATTCATCCACAGCCAAAGATGTACAGTAGAAGGCAGCACAGTAAAGTCACACAAACCCATTGTAGCTTATACAGTGCATTAATTGTAAATGTTCTTTTTTAGATATTGTGTATTTATTTATCATTGTATTTTATTGTTCTACAGACCCCCATGAGCTGTGTCCTTAATAAAGTTATTGTAATCAACAAGAAAAATATATTTAAACTATAAATTAGTCATATTTTTTAAATTATATTTTTATTATAAGAATAAACATTTAATGGAGCAGTACAGCATATTCATGATTTAGGATGATCATAAGTATTAAAACCACAAAAGCTGATCTCATGAAGGATGTTGATAATAATTGGAATGACATGAGTCAGAAAGAGAGCAGGGGCAGTGCAGGTTTTGGAAGGTTTGGTTTGATTCAACAGTAAATATCAGTCCAGGTCTGACACTCTCAGTCCAGAGTAAATCATCTCCTTCTCTGTGCTCCTCTGTCTCCTGCCCTTGCGTTGCCTTTTTTTGAAGTCCAGCGCCACGTACTGCAAAGCACCAGATTCCTCATTCTGTTGGAAATAAGAAGACTAAATAATTATCATGGGATGCAAAACTTATTTCAGAGAAATGACATGTGTCAACAGGCATGTCTGGATGATTTTACTAGCCAACCTGACTGCCAGCAGTGTATTCTGGGGCACTTGGCTGGGGGTGCGGCCCTAGAAAAAAAAATCAGATTTTACAGCAATTACCCTCTAGTCATCTGCCATTAAAGGGTTCAGTGTTGGTTCACTATGTCTTTGATGGAAATTAGGTTCAATAAATTGAGTTCACAGTGGAAAGACATGGTGATGTTAAATGAGAAAAATTACATTTTTAATGTTACCACCACAATCTACATGCCATTCACCTCCATTGTATTGGAATAGAAATTGGGTAAACTAGCCTTTTGTCTCTAATAAATATTGGCCATGTATACCTCCAGAATGAATGTGTTTTCTCCTGGCCATATTGCAGAGGATACAGGTTAGGATGATGTTCAAGATGACAGACACAAGCAGAACTGCAACCAGACCATGCACCAAGACAGGCAAAGTGTCATGCTGTTTCCCTGTGAAAATATAAAAGCATAGACTAGAAAAAAAATAGGAAGAAATATGAATGACACACCTGTCCTAATGATACAGGCATATTTTTTCACCCTTAAAGTGTATCAGTCTAGACTGATATCAACAATGCATATTCTAAATAGGTTAACAACATAAGGATAAAATTGAAAAGAATATTTGTTGCTCACCTCCAACATCTAGTCTTGTTCCTTTCCCAAACAGTATCTCTCCGCATGAAGCCAAAGCACAGTAGTACGTCCCAGCGTCCGACAGGCTCACGTTCCTTTTCGATAAACTGTACACACAGCTCTGTGCAGGAGACTCCGACTCAAAGCTCTTCACACACTGAGTGCTGCTGTGTGTGTGGATGTACATGATTCCCAAGTGGGAGTCTCCTGAGTCCTTTTTGTACCAGTAAACGCTGTGTTCTCTGTCACTGGTTCCAGTGTACACTGTGCAGTTCAGAGTCACAGAGCCTCCTGCCTGCACAGAGTCGGAAATCGGCTGCTGGAGAAAAGACAAGTGACGGGACTCTAAAAAATAGAGAAATTTTATTTTAGACAGGGTCACGAAAGAAAAAAGAGACAAAATCTGATGGAAAAAATGTGATGAAAAAATATACCTTTGAACAGATGGTAGAACCTTTCTCCGGTGTGAACTGAAAATCGTTTGTTGTTTTTAAACTGGTTGTGGAAGTTGTTGGAGTCAGGTAAATGTTTGTAGAAAGAGGATATTATTTCAGGTTGTTCCCCTGCAACCTGCTTATACCAACACAGATATTTGGCACCGGAGTCATAGGAACATGGCAAAGTCACATTGTCTCCGAGGTTAGCGTAGAGCAGAGCACCATCTGAAGCACAGATGAAGATAAATTAAAGACCACTGACGGTACAGAAAAGCTTTTCTCAGACCTATAATTCATTTTCAATATGAAAAAGATTGTGCGCAGTGACTTACAGGCTCTAGAGAGAGGAACCAAGAGCACATAGAACTTGAACATCCTTCACTCTCCGGTGTTCCAGTGTAATGGCGTATTCAGCAAAGGGTTTGAAGACAACACCTACACTTTCAACCGCAAAAGGTCTGCACGTAAAACAGGTGGTGCAGATTTGTGGGTGTCAGTGCTTGTACAAAAGGATATGAGAAGCTTTGATTTGACCTCTTATATTGACATTTAGTAGGTTTCTTTCTCATTGTATTTAGATAGAACATTTCCATAGAATCTAAACAATAAACTTCTTGATGCTCAAAACTTGTTACTATATTTCTTTGTACTCGATCCAAAAAAACTGCTTGTTTTTCACACAGCTGCTGTAATTTTCCACTGACTCTAGGTGACCTAAAACAATCTTTCTAGGACATCTTTGGCTGTTTTTGATTGAACTTTTTGTGGTTTAGATGCGCTTTATCAGATGTATGAGGTTTGCCGGGCTTGCTTGAGATGGCCTGTGATTCTGTATCTCTATTGTGCATTTAAATGATGCTTCTCATGACTTATCTCCTTTATTTGAACATTACATTGATTGGCCTGAGGAGGGCGCCAACAACTGCATTATCTTTTCTGGAAGAGATGTTTATTGTTGCCTTGTGGCCAGCAGTCAGCCCCACAGGGTGATTAGAGTGATTCACAGGCAAGGCAAGTTTACTTGTATAGCACCTTTCAACAACAAGGCAATTCAATAGTGCTTTGTGCAAGACATAAAAAGGGCATTAAGAAAACACAAGGCAGTATAAAAAGACACATATAAATAGAATTTTATAAGAGAAAAATTAAATGCAAACTAAAAATGAGCCAAAATTGAATGAAATAGAACTGCTGTAAGAATAGAAATTATACTGCAGTAATGGTGCAGCGCAAGATGTGAATGTATAGTCCCAAATTTTATTTAAGAAAGGAAGTGGCAAACAAAAGAACTGAGAGGTGGAGCAGACCTCATGTTTTCAAGGTAATGGAAGGTCAATTCTGTAATTGTCATAATGTGTGTGTATATATATATATATATATATATATATATATGCACACACACACACACACACACACACACACACACACATATATATATATATATATATATATATATATATATCTCAATCTTTAAGAAAATGCTAAAGACCCAGCTCTTTTGTGAACACTTCCACACTGATGAACTGAAAAAAAAGTATTAGCCTCTATGTACTCTTCTATGCACTGTCCGTTGCCCTATTGGACCTGAACTTGGCTTCATGAATCTGTGTACCTTCGTCTCAATTGATTTCCTATTCTGAGACAAAAGTCAGAAAATGAAAAACAGGGCTTTTTTAAAAGATGGTTTTGTCACTCAGTTCGGAAAAAAATGGATATCAAAGCATTTGCTGACATGAAATAGAATTTATAGAAAAAGGCCCAAAATTCTGTTTTTTCATTTTCCAGTTTAATATTTCTTGATAAGGAACCCTCTTTCTAGGTTAATATTAACCCTAACCCTTCAACATTATTAACAACAGCTACCACATGGACAGTTCAGTTATATGTATATGTGTCCAGTCTATAAATAAGCAAGAATGGCCTGCAAGACAACAGTGGTCTGCCTACAATATGCAGGGTAATCTCCCAACTGTTTCATCAAATTTAACAGCCTACCCGCGCCCATGTAATTTCTCAAACTCTAAACTTTTCCACCTTCAACATAAATTGGCTGCAAAATGATGGCATATCCTCTGTTAATATATCACATCCACTAACCTGTCAACAGTAGCCTAATCCTGTGGCCAAATGAATAATCAAAGCTATACGGCACTTAGGCCTACAACAGCACATATCAAGGACTCTACCCACTTATTATAAAAGTTGATGGCGGCATGTTGTTGAGTTTTCTTCCACTGTTGCACTAATAGAGGTTTGGAATAGGTCTGGCAATGCACAGTCTGTTATTGATTATTTGGTTGAAAATATGCCTTCTGATAAAAGTCTATATATTAACAGAACATAGGCTATGGTTTTGGAAATATTAACTGAGTATAATAAATGTCCTCACATGGCCAGAGATCCCATCAACAACCTACAGTTGCCCTATGATCATAGTTAATTTAGTCTCATCAGACATATCTGCCAAAATGGAAATGTCCACCCCTTAAAAATATCAATACCTGACCATAGAATAATTGGCTATAATGTATCGTAGTTTTTTCTTCACTGTTATGTTTGGATGGAAAGAAAGGAGTGTAGAAGCTCAGTGTAAACTTTATTTAAAACAAAACCCAAACCCTATTACAGGATACTGTCTGTATCCGTCCACCAGGTAGCAGTAATGTACCATAACACAAGTCAGATAACACTAACACTCCCTCCCTGTGTGCTGTACTGTACTGCACAGTCAAATAACTGTCTTCAGGAAGATGTTTGTTTAACTTAACACTCTTATATTTCCTTTCCATTCCTTTTTGTTAGATTATCAGTCTTTTATAATAGTCCTTTGTGCTATTACCTTGTTTCAACTTATAAAAAAAATCTCTCATTTTCAACAGAGAAATACTTTCTTTAGATTTTTTTTCCCTAAACTAACCTTCAGTGCCTTTCGATGTGCTGTAAGAACATTAAACATCGTCTGCTTTTGCTTCGTGGCCTCTCCATCCATTTCTGTGGCACAAGGTGCACACACAGGCAACGCGGTGTGAGGTCGATGTCTGCCTGTGCATCATCTACTTGCTAACTTGCATCTGGTCTTGAATTAACTACTGGAGGAGAGTGGATCCATTTTCTGATATGCATATTTTCTGTTGCATATTTAGATAAATAGCTTACAACTACATGGAAGGAGTCAGAGTTGTTGTTGCATAACCTGTCTTACCTATACTCTTATTTTTGGGTTGTTTTATCAAACCAGTGATGTAAAGAAGATATTTTTTAGAGACAAAATAATTATGTTTGATTAATAAACATGGGGATTGCACCCCTTGGTGCCAACACAGATATACTTGCCCTGACCTGCTGCTAAAATCATAGAAAAAAATACCGACAATGAATGCTTCCGGTTCACCTTTTGATACCAAGGATCATTTAAAATCGCCCCAATTTTGCATTTTATAGCAATGGAAACTGGATTTTTTGTGTTTGACTCACTATATGAAAATCTGTAATAAGGCAACAATACAAAATTCTATTTTCAGGACAAATTTACAAGGAAAACAGATTTCCATTTCCAAACTATTTCCATTTTTAAAATATTGTTACATTACATTGTTTCATTTTCAGATTTTCATTAGGAAATCAACTGAAACAAAGGTACACAGATATTCATGGCACTTATTCGTGTTGTTCTCTCCTGAATAGATCCTCTCTGCTTGTGTATTAATTCTATGTGTATGTGGCTTTGGATGAAAGCATCTGCCAAATTAAATTGTAACATTGTATTTGTAATACCTAAGCAGCAACCTCTGGGACTATAAAATGAAGCCAATGCGGAAGCCAAAGCCTTGGCTGGCTTGTCAGTCCCAGTACAAGATCCAGTACATAACATAATTTCCATAAGTTATGAAAGTTACATGTTTCACTCACCAATTGTTGTCCCTGCTCAGCCTGTAGTTTAGTGTAGTCCATTACAGTAGGGTCGGATAGTCTAGCCTCATCCATGCACGAACGCAAAAAGCTCATAATGAGCCTCAGTTGTCTGAAACTTCGTCTTACGAGTTTCATTCACCACAAACATAAAAAGACACAAATGGCTCATATTTTGGATAAAGTTTTCGGCGAAGTTGATCATTAACTTTGAATCACTGCTTCTGCAGTCCTCACTTCCCGCGGAGTCACCAAGCAGAAATACGGACAGCGCCACTCTGCCATTGCAACCCACACTGTGGTCGGAGGGGGTATTACATCTGTAGTGATAAGAACTACCATAGAGAATGAAATGAAAAAGTTAAGAGAGTTCTGCTATTCCTGCTGCGCTCGCAGATCGGGTCGCGCGCTATGTCCCCAGCGGGGCCCCTAGTGAGCGTGGGCCTCTGCCCCTGTGGTGGCTCCGCTTATAGCAACAACTAAGGTATTTCAATCATCAATCTTCAATTAATGATGTTCATGTCTTCTTCATACATAAGTCTGTAAGACCAGTCACAATAGTGAATACGTATTCTGTTAAATAACAAGTGGTGTAATCATGATTAACTAAGAATGAATTTTTAATGACTTCATCATTTTTGTGGCCCCGCAAATAAAGTGGTGACCTTACATAAATTAATTCAAGCTTTTTCATGTATGATTACCATAAAGTGTGACTGATATTTTGTAATTTTCCATGGTCTTAGCCAGTGGGAGGATGTAGATGTTGAAGAGAAGAGGCCCTAGAATGGACCCTTAGGGAACTCCACATCAGTTTTGTTCAGTCAGATGTGTAATTAGCAATCAGCTCAAAGTAGACCCTTCTTCTTTCTTCTTTCTTCTTCTTCTTCTTCTTCCTTCAAAGAAAAATAAGATATATATATATATATATACATACAGATCCTGTCAGAAATCCTCATATGTGTCAGGAATCACATATGTGTTACATACATTATGGCCAAAGTTGGCAACATTGACCATTTTTGGCTACAATTTTGACTACAATTTAACATATTATATCATTCTAGTTTTTTGGGATGTTCACAAATTTGGATCGATGTGTTGATTCTTTGTATCCGTGTCATATCCACAATGTTTCACGTGTGCTAAAGAAGGTGATTCCAAATCAATATAGTTATGGGAAAATGGTATGTTGGGTGATTTTGGCATGTGACAAAAGTCTTAACTGATTATCTGTAGATGCAGCAACCTCTATAATGATGAACACTACACTTCTAGTAAAGATGCAGTCATCAGCCTATGCCTTTTGAGTCATAATGCTTAGCCAGCAATTGTGAAACCGAGAAACTGATTTCAGTATGAACAAAGGGTTGTTTTTTTTTTCGTTTTTTTTCAGTCTGATGAAGAGGTGTGCTCGAAACATCACCTTGGTGCAATAAATTCTAGTGGATATTGGAGCCCTGCTGTGTGCGAGCTGTTTATTTGTTTTATCACTTTTTTTGCCATGTCACAAATAGAATGTAAAGACACATAACACACCCATCCATGCTCTCTCTCTCTCTCACATACACACACAAATACATGCAGCAGTGAGATAAAAAGCAGAAGTCCTTGTCACATCATCATTTGCTTAATCACCATATGAAGAAATTATAAGTATCTTTATGTATTTAAACAATAACAATGATGTATTTATTGTTTTGACATAATTTGTGTTATGTCAACACAAAAACAGAGAGAGGTTGGGTTTTCATAAAGAGGAACTGTCAGAGAAAGTTTTAGAATCTATCAGCTCCCCAGTGGACCAGCAGGAGGCAGTGTAAACCCAGAACACAACATAATCAAACATGTAGGTTATATTTGCTCTGCCATGACACATCCCAGGCATTTACATCCTCAGACTAGGAAAAAAAAACATGAACCCACATTTCTTGGTATTTTTATCAACAGTGATGTTTGGCACTGATGTAAAAGACTGATTGGAGTATGTCATGTTTCATGATGTGACAGCCTCCCTTGTTCTTGTGTTTAGTAACTTCTGCTTTGAGTCTTGAGTATGAAGCCCATGTGTTGACGCAATGTGTTTTCTCTACTAAATAACACAGAGCAATGAAACACCATCATCTATTTCTTGTACTGAAAGATACAAAGCAAGAGGTTTACCAGTTTGCAGAGTTATATCAGAAGACTGTAATGTATCGACAACAGTCTGCACATTACTAAAAGAGATAAAATGATTCAGTCTAAGTCACAAACTGTGGTTACAAGGATTTAAGACTATAGAGCAGATCATAGGTAGTTCACACAGTTTATTTCTAGGTTGTTCCTTTTTTCATTTTCGAGAGATCATCATCTACAGATAAAGGTCAATAGGTCAAATAAAATTTAGAGCATGACAAGTAAAACTTTATTTATCCCCTTGATGAAATTGTTATTATGGCCAGTGTCCACCAATGTGCTTTATGTGCATAAAAAGGACTTCAACCAATTATGCAATTTCCTTTCATTCCAAAACACAATCAAACCTCAGTGTTTTTTTCTGTTCTGTTTTTCTGTCTGCCAGTTCACCAGCGCAAGAAAGAAGTGAAACAGAAAACATGCAAACATGTTTCCATGATCTTGGTCTTATTCTGTTTGCTACTTCTAGTCCTTCTAGTCTACTTCTAGTTGCTTCAGTAGCTTCTTATCTGGCATTCTGTTTTTTGCTGAGATAACTCAAATGTTGTCTTTTCCTGATCTGAAATGTCTGAATAAACAAGAAATGTCTCTACCTGTTTAGTCATCGGATACGCATACATTTGGATTATTTCACAGATTGAAGTTGCGTGTAAATACCCTTCAACCATTCTCTGATAGTACTGATAATTTCTATCACATAATCAACTGACAAAATTAATTGTGTCTCCATTCTTTATGACGATCCTCAACTGGCACCGGCCGCAGCGCCTCTCTTTTGGCTGCGGCTGTAAAGTCGCTCCAGTGGTCGCTTTCTCCTACACACATATTCGGCTTCATAACACTGCAGTAGCGCCATATCTCTGATTCCAACATCATATCATGAAACTAGTTTTCCTCCAAATACACTGATATTTTTTGTCTGCTTTTCCCTATCGCTTGAGTGAGAAAACAACAAGACAGATAGATTGTTGTGCTCCCTGAGTTCAGAGAACCCCCACACAGTCCTTGAAAGCACCAATACCATGAGGAAATACAAATGAGGAAAAATAGTTTGCAGTCCAAGGCAGATTTCCGCAGTCTTTTGCACCTGAAGAGTGATATTTTAATACAGGGAAGTTTAATGTTATTCATTTATAGGTATCTTCCCACATTAGAAATATAGGAATCAACTTGAAAATTAGTGAAGTCATCCTTTAAGTTGGTAGCTCAATAATACAGACCCCTATTGCATAATTGGGCTGCCAACTTATTAGGCAAGGCCAGACCACATTCTGACTTATTTCAAAACAATGCTGTTTACTTACTCTTTGCCTTTTATGGTCCCAAATGACAAGTAATGTAGTGGAGACCAATTAAATGGTTAGGAACAAATATTAATATATTGTCAAATTACAGTATATTCAGTTCAGTATGCTTTGTTTTATTAGTAACCTTTGATGTTCATACTTGAGTCATAGAAGTAGTTTCAGTAGTGGTTTGGTCAAAGGATACTGTTCTGATGCCAAAAAAATCAACAATTTAACCATAATAGAACATTTAAAAAACAGAGTTCTTAAGAGAAACTAATATGGCTATAACAAATCAACTAAGCCAAATTCAAACAGTAAAAGGAAAGATTGTGAAATAGTAACCCGCAAGATTCTCATGAACTGAAGAGTGTGAACTACTGGAATCATATACATAAAGCTCTATAAATTGCAAACCTCATTTCCTGAGAGTCTCTTTACAGAAACCAGAAACCTAACAGACTGTATTCATATCAAACAACTCTCTTAAAGGTCCTCTCAAACACATTGGTGTAACACTTGGTTGTACTTCATCTTATGAGAAGTCTTTAGGTTGAGGTTTTTGACTTCCTATTATTGACTTCTACACTCAAGCTCATGCTGTGTGTTGTGTCATACGTTACTATAACATGACAGAGACCTCATTAGACCTGCACAAGACAGAGGAACAGGTGAGTGATTTTTTGCATGGGGATGGTCTGCATGTTTGCATAAAGGGGTTAGTACAAGGGGCTAAAAAAAAGGCCGTCTATGTCAGAGTCATTATCTTGCAATGAGACAGATATATCCACTGAGGTCATTTCTTCACTCATAATTTTAAAAAATCATATATCAATCAATATGCACTGAAAGAGGTTAAATGTTGTGACTTGATTATGTGGCTTTAAGGACAGTTTTAAGACAACAAAGCCAGACTTGTTGAATTTATTTTTTATGTATTTGTCTCCTTGGTTTTATTTGGTGTTTTTTTTGCTGAGTTTGCATCAGCAGCACAGTAGTAACCACAAATGGCTGACCGATCAGTCTAGCTAATTTCCTTTTTCACACATGGCTGAAAACAAGAGATAGACTAAATCTTCACTCTGATCTTCATTTAACAGAATAAGCCAAAGTTAATGTATTATGCTTACTGCATACCTTCCCTATTGTAATTCAGCAATTATGTGAGCTTTTGAGTTGACTACTACAGTTTATGTGAAACTCTAGCATGTAGAGATATTTTAATACTGTGCATATTTAGTTACATGTTCAAATTGGACAGGCTTATAGTTATACAAATGCGCCCGAAACGAATTGCAGAGGATGTGGGTAGTGTCACAGATAAGACTGATAAGACTTTCAGTGCCAGCACAAAGGTTGCAAACAAAATGGCAAATGAGAGTCTTATAAATTGACATTATATTTTCCAAAGTTTGTTGAGTCGGATAAAATGTCAGTTTTATTATATAAAATAAAACTGGTGGTCGGTAAAATGTGTGATTGTTATACAGCGTCATTTTATTAAGGTATATTAGGGTAAAATCATGATAAGAAATACATTTTGGGTTGCCAGGTTGCAAAAAAATCATTTTGGCTCGGGAGTTTTCACAGCCTGACAACCCAAACATTTTCCTAATGAAATACATCAATAAATGGTTTATTCACTACAGTTTATAAACAGTTTTATAGTCTTAATTTTAATAGGGAAAACAAAAGGTGCAAACAAACACTCACAGATCATTTCAATGCAGAGGCTGGTTTAGCTGAGAAACAGTACACCCATGTTCCTCTCACTTCTACCAACTTTCTTATTTTAGCTTTCAGCAATGGTGTTTCTGTGTCAGCATTATAACCACAAACACATTTTCATTTCATGAACAACTTAAAACAGTTTTTGCAATGAATTGAAACCATATGAATTGTTATTAAGACTGTATGAACTATACTAAAGAGCTTTCAAGAGCTTTTAAATTAAATAGCCATTACAGGTTTATTGAAAGAGAAATTATCAGTAAGGTCCAAAAGCTAAAATTTCCCTTATAATCTCCATAAATACACATCATAACAATGGACATTTTTAGAAACAATCCTCTTTCTATATTCTTAAGTTTTTTCTTGCTCTTTCAAAACAGATTCTGACACTTGAAATTGTAAATTGCCTGTTAAGTTTGACATGCTCTAATCTCTGTTGTAGATCTCAGCAGTGTGAAGCAAAAGGCTAAATTAAAGGACATCAGCTCAATAGGACCTTTTCCCTGCAAGATGGCCTCCGTTAATACTGACTACTGTCCTCTCATCCAGAAGATGATAAATATCAGCGCTTCTCCATCAAACCAAACAACCAAAACAAGTTCCTTGAGTGTTTTTACCATTTCCCTGCATGGCTTGTTCTCTACCATTGGCATCCTGGAAAACCTCCTCATCCTCGGAGTAGTGGGCTTTCATGTCCGCCGCTCTGTCATCAGCATTTGGATCCTTAACCTCGCAGCCTCTGACCTGCTGGCCACTGCTTCACTGCCCTTCTTCACCCTCTACATGGCCAGTGGTAACACCTGGACATTGGGCACAACCTTCTGCCGCATCCATTCCTCTATTTTCTTTCTCAACATGTTTGTCAGCGGCTTCCTGCTGGCAGCCATTTCTATGGATCGCTGCCTTGTTGTGTTGAGACCCGTCTGGGCCCAGAACTACAGGAACATCCAACTAATAGGGAAGATATGTTGTGGGATTTGGGCCTTGGCTGTGCTCTGCACTATCCCCTTCTACATATTCCGTGACACCATTCCCCTACGCAATAACAAAGTCCTCTGTTACTACAACTATGCTCTACTCCTCCCTAGTGAGCCCTTTGACCTGAAATCTTTATGTAAGCAGCGTGGGAAGAGCTTGGCCTTCATGAAGCTCTTTCTAGCCTTCCTGATTCCTCTTCTAATCATCATCCTCAGCTATGCTGCCGTGAATACCAGCTTGGCACGCAGAGGCTGCCGACGCTCTTTTCGTTTTGTCCGGCTCGTAGTGGCCGTGGTGGTGAGCTTTGTAGTCTGCTGGGCTCCGTACCACTTCTTCAGTGTTATGGAGGTGGTGGCCCCCAGTCGGCATCCTGCACAGACATTTGCAAGCAAAGTCCTCCCAATTTCAGCCACTATTGGCTTCCTTAACAGTGTCCTAAACCCCTTTCTATATGTGTTCAGCTGCCCTGACCTGTGCAATAGGATAAGACATTCTTTAGGCGCGGTGATGGAGAGTGTTCTGGCTGAGGATCTGGCAGAGCTGGCCCGGCGCCGCAGCACCATTCGCACCTCTGTCAGCACAACTGGGGCTGTGTTTAGGCAGAGAAATTCCATTCAAAGCACGAGCCTGAAAACAGAGGAGCAAGAGCAGGGGGAAGATCTGGATAACCCTGCTCAGAACTTAACGTAAACATACCATGAATTCACTAACAGTGAAAGAAATTTTGTTAACTTCAACTGTAAAGAGAACCACCCTTTATTTGAAACAGTCCTGTACAAGAGACGGGGCCTTTTCTTTTATCTTATCATATTTTAGCCAGATACCACTGTTTTCTGATCTGCTCATGTTTGAATTTGCAACTGATGCTGTTTGGTATTAAACTCAAAACTTCGACGGAGTCATTGATATTCACCACTCTGCTCCTCTTCTCTAACAGAAATACAGTTTTCATTCATCTCCTGTTGCCTCCTAATTCCCTTTGCTTCCTTTTTCCATCTTTAGAGTGATAAACCACTGTCAATGACATTTCTTGCACAGCCACCCAGCACCTCAATAGGCATTATCCATATTCCTGGCACACTTTTACTTTGAAACATGAGCAAGGAGTCTTAAGTTTCACTGACAGAACCTTAGCAAAGAATCGACTTGACATTGTTGTACTAATGGAATTAGTGGTGTGGAAATAATTTTATTTAAAATTTTTCATATAAGCACAAGTTATTCCAGCCTTCCTCAATATTTTTTAACCAGCCTTTATAAGTTACTGGCCTTTATTTGTTTGTGCTGGCCATGCCCCCAGCCATTATGACTATTATTTCAATACTGCCTTTTATTACAGAACTAATGGTACTTAAAGTGTCTCATCCATCCATCCAACCAATTGTTATATTCTCCAGAGCATTCAATGGGTTAGTCAGCATTATTGTACAGTATGCACTGAATACTCAAACTAGGGATGTTCTTATAGCTCTTAACCTGAACATTTACTGCTGAACATAAAAAAAAATCAAACACATATAATAGAACATGTGTTTTGTTTATGCTGATGCTTGTTTGTCATGTACATCTTGCTGAATGAGCCATATGATATTGTTTTTCAGTTTCTTTTTTGCTTTGTAAAAAGTGTTTAAACCACAGTATAAGTCACAGATGCATAACATGTTCATTATAATAGATACATTTTGCATTGTGCATATTCTTCAATGTGTATTATTGTACTCATTTAATGCTTTTTAATACTGTGAAGTGACATTTTTAATCCATAATAAACAAAAAGAAAAATCTGACGCTTCAGTATGACACCGCCTTTGCAACAACTTCCTTTATAACCACAGTCATGCTTGTGCTTCCGTAGTGATTCACACCAATTCTATTATTAAAATGATTTCCAGTAAACAAGTGAGTACACATGACTTTTTAATTCTTGTAAACATAACAGTAAAAAAAAAACTTTTGACAAAAAATGTTGACATTTTCACACTGGCTCATTCCCATACACTGCTAAGACTTCAAAAACAAACCCAAACAAATCTAGAAGATATGAATGAATGGATCAGATTAATTCTAGATTTTATCTCATGTGGATCTAGCCACAAGAGATTTTGTGGGTTGTCAGAAAAAAATTTATTTTTGAAATATGAAACCATGTATTTTTGGTTTATTGAGATAATTGAAAGCAGCACTTCAAGTGTCTGTACTTTGACACCTTTGTGCTACTTACAAAGTAACCTATGAAATCATGAGAAACTAAAACTGCACATTAATTTAACACATGCATTTCCACTGGGTGGCACAATTGCTTTGTCTAAATTACAGAAGTCATATCTGTGGTTTGATCCAATTTATATTGCTAGAAGATTATTATGTCCAGTTTCACTCTCGTTCTGGGTGTCTGTGTGAGCTCTGGTACTGAGGGCCATCTTTTTGCGGGTGTTTTGACCCCTTCCTAAACAGGGCAAGGACCTTTGCAGCTCTAGGCGGGCATCAGGGCACAGGAAGATGTAGAAGAGGGGATCTAGCAGGGTGTTGAGGCTAGTCAGACCGTAGCACAGGCGATAGATGAGGAAAATGGAACGCTCTAGTCCGCACGGCTCATCAGTCAGCAGCAAGGAGACAAACCTGTATCCGCCCACGAGGTGGTAGGGTCCGAACACAACAATGAAATTGACGGTGATCACAACCAGGATGCCCACAATTTTGTGCCGCTCATGGTCAGAGAGGGAGGGAGATCGTCGGAGTGTTACCCCAATGTGGGCTGAGGTGTAGCTGAGGAGATAGAGAGATGCAGATTAGAAAATGGTATCCCCAAAGGATTCTGTTAAACTATACCAATCACAAAAAGATAAAAGTAGCCCAGTAGCTCCATTATAACTTGCACATTCACACATTCACTCCATGTTCACAGACTCTGGAGTTGGTCAGACTCAAAAAACACAAATTCTTAACATCGTCTTTATAAGTTTTTATTGTATTATTTCAACTTAAGGTAGCCTTTTTACTGTCCCACAAATGTGACCACTTTCAAGACTTAGACATGAAAGAAGTTCTTATGGCATTGGAAAAGGGTAGACCAATTTCAGTTTAGAGTATCGTCACTGGTATCTTGGGGGTAACTCACCCTAGTATGGCACATGGCAGCAGGAAGCCGAGAGCCACCGTGGTGATCTTGAAGTGGGCGTATCTGGGGCTGACAGGGTACTGCTCCAGACACAGCAGTCTTTCGGCATCAAACACTGATGGCAGCAGCCCCCACAGGCAGAACAGGAAAGTGAGACTCCACACTGCCACACCTGACATCGCTGCCACCCTGACAGTTCTCACCCTGCGGCTGCTCAGTGGGTACACGATGGCCAGGCAGCGGTCCAGCGCTATCAGGCACAGGAACATGACGCTGGCGTAGACGTTTACGTAAAACACATAGCCCACCAGCTCACAGGTCAGCTGGCCGTAGGGCCAGCGGTGCGCACCCTGGAGGTAAAGAATCCACAAAGGCAGGGTGAGCAGCTGGAGGAGGTCTGACAGCAGTAGGTTGAGGATGTAGACCAGCTGGCAGCCTCCCCCACCTGAGCGGCCCAGGTGGTACAGTCCCCAGAGAGACAGCAGGTTGCTGGGGAGACCCAAAGAGAAGATCAGGCCATAGATACAGGTCAGGCCAAATGTGTCCGTGTCCAAGGGGAGGTTGCAGCTGTCATTGGACATGTCTCTGTTGGTCAAATACCTGACATAGAAAACTACAGGTGACCTCACTCAGACATTGATTGGATTGATACTTACAGGAGGATGACTTGGTGCAGAAATACCCATTCATTCATTCATTCAAAGCAAAAGAAAAAAAAAGACAAAAAGTCTAAGTTTTGTCAACATTCTCCTGTGGGAAAGGTCAGGCTCAGACTTCGTGCTGTCAGTCAACCAGTCTTCAAAGCATCCAGAATCCATCAGGGGAAAAAAACACCTGCGAGGCAGATAGAAAGATCATTCTCAGGTGGTTTAGTATCAGCAGGTGCATGATGATTTCAACCATACAGTATAATGCAATCTCTGTCCAAGACTTTTCACTCACCTCTGAAGACAGCAAGACCGACTTTGTTCCACAAAAGCGCACTGCCCGCTCTGCAGCTGGGTGACCTGTACTCAAGAAATGTTGGGAACATGGTGTCTCGACTGAGCCTTGTCTATTCTGTAATCGTTTCCTCCACAGGAAACCCACTTCTTCAGCTTTAAAGGCAACATCCTGAGGCAGGAGAACGCCTTTCTGTCCCAGAACAAAAACATACACACTCTCTCTCTCTCTCTCTCTCTCTCTCTCTCTCTCTCTCTCTCTCTCTCTCTCTCTCTCTCTCTCTCTCTGTCTCTCTCTCTCTCTCTCTGTCTCCCACTCACTTACTCCAGTAGTAGACACGATGATTAAGGTGGACAAGGGCTGTGAGGGGAGGAACTGATGTAGGGTGTCCACTAATGCTGTTTAGATTGTTGGTTGCTGGCTATGTGCCATTAAACACATTAACTCTTATTCTTAACTGTTCTCCTGTGCCGCCTTTAAACATGCTTTTCAGCACATTTGAATATTGTTTTTATTACATACTGTAGGATGCAGACATTTTATTTAGCAATTTTAGATTCGCTTTCTATAACTAAAGATGTCAAAATCTATTCATACAGTCACATTATGGGGATTAAACACTCAAAAAGTCTCCACAAAGTAAACCATTGAATTCCAGATTAAAGACTTGTTTCTTTGTTAGGAGTAGGGTTAGAGTTTGGACCAGGGTTAGGGTAAGGCAAGTAATGGTTATGGATGAGGTTGAAGAATCTGTTGAAGGCTGCTCGGCTCTGTGGCCACTGAGTCTGGATTTGATCTCATGGTCCTCTCAAATAATCTTGCTTTTGGTTTGACATGGTTGCATTGTTGATTTCTGGTTGACATTTTGGGTGTATGTGATGTGCTGTCGTGTGTGGCTTTGTATTTTGTATAATGTGTCCTGCGTGTTTTTTGCTTTGTACTGTTTGTTATTGTGCTGTAATATGTTTTAATTGTAAGGGACTGCGGATGAAAATTAGCTTGCATCATTTATGTTAAAAACTGTACACTGTCCCGATAAATAAGTACAATACATTACAGCGTCCTCCTAAGTGACAAAAACAAGCATGTGTGTGTGACACTGTGCACATATCTCATTTACCACAGAGAGGTGATTGACAAGATTAGAAGAAGAAAAAAACAGAGCAGACAAAAACAGCTCTGTAGCACAAACACTTTTTTGCAGTAAAAGTAAATATAGGAGTTAAATAAAATGCAATGTCACTTAACTGAACTTAAAATGATTAATTTTATTTATACAATTTGTAGACATTGAATATGTTTAATTTAACCAGGGTGAACTTTTCTCAGGCACCACAGGGAGGAAAAAATCTTGCACAATTGAAATTGTTTTGGGGAAGAATGGGTATGTTGAGACAATGGGTGTTAGGCAGTATTTTTGCTACATGGTTTCAAAGGGAGGAGGGTCTAATCAGTCACTTTATTTCCTTTAAAATGTCACAATCTCTGATTTATTGAATAATCCAAGATGGTTACTAATATACTGACTAATCCCCTGAGACATTACTACCACCCTATGTTCTCCAGAGTGCTGCATAAAGGTCTCCATGTCCCTGCAGTATGCAGACCACATTGGTCTTGATGTGCCAGATATCAGCTGTATGCTGCATAGACAGCAAGTCCAATGGGAAGTGCTGCTGGAGAAGCTCCCAGTAGAGAGGCAACATGATAAGTTGTTCCTGCAGCAGGCTGGCTGCATATCAAAGGAAGTATTCTGTTTTTTGCTGGAATTTCATCTTGTCATGGAACAGCGAGTTGTAAACTTAGCTACTGGGCTATTAGAATGCCTAGAGGGAACACTGGTTCAGTAAAAACAAAGTCACAGCTTGAAGTCTCAAGTCAGGTGCCACTTCAAAGAGCTTCAAAATTATGCTCACACAGGAAGTTGCTGTGTTAAAGTGGTAACTGCATTGCTACATTCTTCCGATAATCAAAAAGACCAGGTGTGGCTCTATCACATCATGAAAAAAGAAAAAATCAGGGCTGATTCTCTCGTCAGAGCTCTAGTAAGGGGGAAAAAAGGGAAATTTAGTAAAACAAATACTGAGGCTTTCATTTTTACTGTTTCAACCAATGTAGCATCATCACCATATTACTACATCTGAGGCCCTCTGTGGGCAGCTCTGTGGTGTGAGATGTGCATTATAGTATGTGCTCTGGGTATATATTATGCAACCCATTGTCAGTGTCACTTCATCAGCTATTGCTCTTATCCACCCCCAAGTCACCACCATATACATACTGCCACATCACTGAACAAAAATGTTAGTTTTCCTTTCTCTTTTTTCAAAATCTACACAAGTGAGATAAAATTCCAACAGATTTGTAAAAACATTTCAACACAATATGTATATTGTCAGCTCTTCGACTACTACAGTCCGGTGAGTGGTTTCATTTTAACCAAAGTACTTTTTCTCCTTAGTGCCTGAGCCCTTTGCTTGACCTGGTTTAAGGTTCTTTTTCAAATTTAGCAGCTACAAAAACAATTGTGTGCACCATGATCTCACACTTGTTTGTAGTTTGCAGCACCAAAGTGAACAATTTCATAAAAAAGACTCCACATGTGTTTGCAATTATAATCTGTTTAAATGTATAGCGTTCATAAAAGTTTCTGACATTGACAATCAAACAATCAGACTCCTTGAGGTCATTAGTATGTTCATATCATATTATCTTGATATAAGCACTGTGCATAAGTAAAAATGTAATGTTTGTTATAGTGTTGAGTAAACATGCAACTACTAATCACTAATTACATTTGTCAGCTTTTGGGGAAGAGCCACGGGAAAGAGATAGAAGATATTAAAATATGTTCTGTAAAAAAAAAAAAGGTAATATGGTGTTCAAGTTTTTGTCCATGATCAGGCTGTAAGATGGAGGTTGTCACCATTGTGAGATAGTAGTTTATATGGGGATGATATAATGATATGCCATGTTGCTACTGTTATATACAGTGTATATATATCTTATAAAATATGTCACTTGTTTTAATAAAATCTGGCTTAAACTCCTGTTTGGGCAACATCCTGTACCACTGACCACCAGTTCATTCTCAGGTCAGAACACTCTGATAACACGTTGTAGTGAAAACTTATGGACTTTACCCATACAGTGTATGAAAAGTGAAAGTATTCCCTAAAGCTGATAAATCTTCCTGAAGTTGAGACAACCCTTCACTTCTCCTAACTATTTCTCATTCATCTCTGGCGAAAACATTTCTATTACAAGATTGTCTAAAATAAATATTTCAAACAATTTACACAATGATTAAGACCTTTGTTTTCTGGAAAAGGTTCAAATATGAGGCAGAAACATTTCTAAACATGTAAATGCATGTCAGTCACTGTTCAAGTCATTGAGCAGTCACTTAGCATGACTTATGTTCCAATTAGTTACTCTGCTTTCATTTTTCTCCTGGACCTCCGGCAACAGAGAATCCTGCAGACTGAGACTGAAGCCCAGACAAAGGCTCCAATGAGGGACATGATTAAAAAAAACACATCCAGGCAAAAGTAGGAGTACCAAGGCAGGCTAAAAGCTGCTGAGCGCAGGTGGGCTGCTCCTTGGTTCCTGATGACATACTCAATCCAAAAGATGGCAGTGTCCATAGGAGACATTGGATAGTCACGGTGTAGCTTGGAGAGACGCTGTATGTTGTTGCGGTATGAAGGAGTCTCCAGGATGTCCTTTATAGCCTCCAGGAAGTTGTCTTTGGTGAGTGATTTGGCTTCCACCACCCGAGCTGCCCCACGCACCTTCAGCCGGAGTACGTTGTCAAACTGGTCAAAGAGGAGCGGCAGCCCCAGAACAGGAACGCCATGGTAGATGGCCTCATACATGCCATTGGTGCCTCCGTGGGCTACAAAGACACGAGTCTTGGGGTGTCCCAGGAGATCATTCTGAGGCAGCCAGTCCACCAGCAGGGTGTTGTTCCCCAAAGATGAAGGCTTTTTACCCATAAACTTCCACACTACCTTTTGAGGAAGCTGAGCAAAAGCAGCGGCAATTGCCTCTGAGGCCTCACGAGGCAGGGCTGACACAAATGTCCCCAAAGACATGACCACCACCCCATGCTCCCCGGAGGTCTGCATAAAGGCCTCCAGCTCAGCAGGGAGGGGACGGGCCTTTTTGCACTGGAACCCCCCTATGTAGACCACATTGGGCATGGTTGGCCGAGGGAACTCAAAGACAAAATCTGTCCTCACCAGCCATATATCAGCAGCACGCTCCAAAGATAGCAAGTCTGTTCCAGGAGGGAAGTGCCGCTGAATCAGATCTGAGTACGCAGGATTAATGAAAAAGTGCTGTTCAACAACACTATAAAGATAATGTAACATATTCTTTGTTCGCTCCAGAAAATCCATCTGATCATGAAGTTCACTTCCTGGCACAGGGACATAGGAGACAGGGGAGGGAGCTATGGTGAAATGGCTCTCTCCAGTATTAATCCAGCGCACGTTGAAAACCATTGGCAGCCTGAGGTAACCACCTAGAAGAACCCCTAGTGTCAGACCAGGGTCAGTTAACATTAAGTCAAACTTGGCATCCTGCAGCTTCTTCATAAAAACAGGGTCATCCAACATTGTGGCAGCTGCTCCAGCAAGAATCTGATGGCCTGTTGCCAACATGGATGTAAGCAAGTTTTGTTGGCAAAAGGTGCGTATAAAAATTGGGAACTTGCGGCACTCCATAACATTTTGTAGCATTCTATTGTAGTACTCCTTGTCTGAATCATCCTCCAGCATGCGCACATTAATAGAGGTATAAATTGAGGAGTTACTGGGGATGTACCAGCTTTTGGCAGAGTGCAGCACAGTGAGGTCGTGGCCTCTGGAGTGCAGCTCCCGAAGGATCACCTCCATGTTGATCCAGTGGCTGCCATCTACAGGCACTACCAGAATCCTGCTGCCTTTACAACAAGTGGGCCAGAGAAACAGGAAGCAAAGCGCTGCCAGGGCTATGGTGATGGGGCTTGACATTTCCTGGGAGAAACAACAGGTAGCAATAGTTAGACTGACAAAAACCCCGTAACACTTAACATTGAGGTGTAGCTGAAAATGCTGGAATGAAAGTGATTTACAACTCTTCATGGCTGCCTAAACCAAACCATTAATTAATTTTGTCAGGCGACAAAAGAATGGCATGTCTAATTTGTGCAAGCGTTACATCACCTAATTTGTGGTGTGACTGGTCACACAGCACAGTGTTACCCACTGCAGAATAAGAAGAATGGGGTTTCTTGCTTCTCCCTTCTTTACCCAGAGAAGACTTCTGCATTTAACCTGCTTCTGCTCTTGAGCAAAGGGTCATCTGCAGTATTTTCTAAGCCACTTGACCTTGTCACTTTGTATATTGTATGATCATACAGTGTTAGTATATTTAAACAATCATTATCATCCAAACATTATATTTACACCATGTTTTTATGGCAGCTGTCCAAAGAAAACCTTGCATCTCCTCTGAGTTTTTTCTATTTTTATGCATTTGGGAAAATTCTTTTTACTTAAGTTAAACAAAGTATTTAAAAGCCCCAAAATGCATTGTCACAAAGTCTTAGCACATGAAAAGTTGATGTTTTGGGTATGCATGGTTTACTGTAGGACAGTGAGTATTGTGTATGAAGTATGTGGATGAAATTGGACATAATCCTGCGAGAGAAAATACTGTGGGGCTTAATGCTCATATACAAAGTAGGCCAATATATTATTTTTATAGGAATACAGTGATGATCAGCTACTAATCAATAAATTACAGCTATAAACCTGCTTTGAAATAATGGATGCAACCTATTTTACATCTTTAGATTTGTAGGAGTCTGTAAAGAAGATTCACTTCAAACCAAAGACGATTGAACTGCGACAAGATGGAAGCTTCACAAAGAAACTGTCACCACTCATCTTATACATGCATCTTTGTATGTCTGCCTTAAAAGTGTGGATCTTCTTCTCTTTGGCCCCATTTAAGTGAGATATGGACCCATATTTTACTTTGCTCCACTCCTAGCTTATCAGTAGCTGGTTGTTAAACTTCAAGGGTTGCACAAAACAGGTTAGCTTATTGCCACATAGATCGTTATCTGCCATGTGACAATGCCAAACATTATAAGTCTATAATTCTAAGTTATATTTATATAAGTTAAAAATATAAGCCTACAGTTTTATAATATTGCATACACATTTGATCACAAGTCTAAGCAGAGGACTCTTTACTGACAGCATGTTCAGTAGCTGCAGAGACTGAGCCTAAAATGTTATCTAACCCTGGTTGTAATGATAAAACATCAACTTTAAAATTCAACAAAAACAGAATCAAGTTCTGAATAAACACTTTTTGTGCCACATTTTACATAACATTTACTTATTTTTGATTATTATTATTACTATACATACCTTTTTTACTTTATAGTACAGTGGCATAAAAGATGTATAGTCAGAGCTAGTTGATAAGTTGATAAGTTTTTTGTTATATAATTAAAAGTGAATTGAATGCCTCACCTGGTCCTTGCTGTATTACAATCCAGGCATTTGGCTCAAGCTCCAGGTCCTGAGTGAGGTCTTGTGTTTCAATACAGCTTAACCTCTACACAAACGGACCTTTTTCTGTTCAGCCAAAGTCCAGTTTGTGGATTATATGTACCTAACAAAGTTCAAAAGTGTTGTAATAAAGGGCAAAGGTCAATGTTATATGGTAGTGTGCTTATGTAATATTGGTAATGGCTTTTTAGGTGAGTTATCCAACATTTTACACAATTTCTACATTGTCTCAAGTCATTTAAATTCCTCTATGTCTTCCCCCTCATGTCCACTCATTTAAATGAAGTGAGTGCTGATTGGTGAAGTCTTTTGCCCAATCAATATACAATATATAGCAAAAGTTACTCATAAGTGAAGAGATTGTTTAATTGAGCCACCTTAAAGACTTTAGATTTGTTCATAGATGCTAGAATTTGTATTAAATTAAGGAATTTGTTTAAAGTTTACTAAGGAACATTTCATTTGATTGATTTAGTTGTGCGTACACTATGAGTTTTTGTACCTCTTATACTACTTTATCTTGCTGAGCTCCAAATTTCTTTGGATGACTGTTTTCATTTCTTATAGATTCCTATTTGAGCACTCACTGGCAAACTCCATTTACATGCTTCACAATCTGCCTGAGAAATGTAAAACTGACGTTTATGCTGTTGAGATTGATGAGGAAACCTCGGGAAGAATGAGGGAAAAATCCAAACTGAGACACAGTCAGAGTGTGTGAGACGGGAGTGGCGGGGAAAGAGGGAAGGAGGAAGCAGCAAGGTCACACAGCGGAGGGAAAATAAAGTGAGCAGTCATATCAGTGAACCGCAGCCTTCCCCTCCTCTCCTCTGCCTCTGTGGAGTTATATAAACCTGAGCCAGGGAACAACAGTCAGCTTGAGGTAACAGCAGAGATGAAGATATGCCGCTTGTGGCTTGCGTGACTCAAGAATTTACAAGGAACATGTATACGTATGTTTACAAAAGTGACATAGTTGAAAAAGACTGATGCAGCCCATTAAGTTGCAAATAAATGCATGTAAGGTAGATTTATTTTGCTTGCATCTTTGCTGCTTTGCTACGCAGTTTGATAAGAGTAACCTGTGCAAAGAGTTTTGTGACTGTGCAGCTCAGGGCCTGTATGTATCAAAGTACAGTATATATTACTATATGTATTTAGTTACATTTAAGAATGCCTTAAAGAGGAAACTTTTTGGAGTTTTCTGGCTAAAAGTAAGAAAATAAGATACTGTTATCAAGCAGCTTGCTCCCATTGCAGCAAATTGGAGCAGTAACCTCAAAGAAGCTCTTAACCATCCATATGATTAATCACATGTGTGCTCAGCGCAGGAATAGCCAATCAGAGACAAGGGATTCATCTACGTCTGTCCAACTGTTCATTCTTCTTCTGTGTTACTGTGCAGAAGCTGTGCAGTGTGATTTTATTTGTCTTTATCTTAAATATCAATGGCAGAAACAAGTGGCCCACTATATAAATAGGGAATGAATTATAGGACCCTGGCGGAAATGAAAACAAAAAGAAAACCAAACTGAAGCAGGAAGGAAAGTCTGCTACTGGTAGAGGGGGTACTTAAGAGAAAATCTATCATAAAGGGTATCAAGTAACACCTTAATAAGTTCTTACAAAACATATGCACAGAGAAAGAGATTGCAAACAAAATCAATGCCAGTTTTATTTTGTCATTTACCCTAAGGAACTCAAAAAAATGTAACATCCAATCAAAGGTTAATTTCATACAGGAAAGCAGCAGCTGTAACTGGTAAGCTAAAACTACTATTCTGAACTGAATATATTGCTCTAGATAATTTATCATTTATTGTTTATCATGAGTAATGCTATACAGTCATTCCAAAAATGTCTAAGAAGATGCATATGAGCATTTTCAACCCACGGCTGTAGTTATAGCACAGAGGGGGAAACAGCTAGCCTGGCTCTGTCCAACCATAACAAAACCCACCTACCAGCACTACTCACTAATTAACACGTTATATCTTGTTTGTTTAATCTGAACAATAATCTAAGTGTAAAAATGACAATTCGCAGGTTTATGATGGGTCATATGCTGGACTATGTCTTGGCTGGGACCAGTTGCAAGGCAATGTGCAGAGAGTACAGGAAGATACTGCACCCGGTTACATACTCTCAGCAAGAAGTATGAAAGGCATCACAGTTTTATGACAGTCAGAGCAGTCAATAAAAATTAATCATGATATAAATGTTATTATGAAGATTATGCTTGACATAATGTGATGTAAAGCAATTTACAGAAACACATGTTTATTTGTAAAGGCATAATAAAACAGTACAAATTTGCCTTTAGCCTTCTTCTTAAAAATATAATGCTATTAGGTTCCCCAGAGTGTCATAAATTAACAAAGCATATTAAATTCTTTTTTTGACATTCATATGCTATAAACCGCTTCTACTTTGGAGAAAATCATAGGTTTACATGGAAGTTAGAACAGCCTGAGGAGCAGCTGAGATCATAGGCTGAGAAGTGATGACCCCCGGCTGGGTGGTCATCATATATTGCTGGGCACCCATGAGCCCTGGCTGGGCGTTGATGATGGTGTGCGTCTGCTTGCGTCTCTTGATCTCTCTGGCCACCTGGCACCAGGAGCACACGTTGCAGAAAGTGGCATATACGCAGTCAGCTGTCATGTCACCCTGATCAGACACAAAAAAAGATTAATACAAGCTTTCTGAAACTGTTGACCAAATAGGGCTTTCTGGCTCTTCTTTTTGTCTATATTTACCTGTATTCCATAGCGGTTACGCACAGCAACCCTCAAGGACATAGAAATAGGTGGAATGCATGTTGGGATGCACGCCATCTGTGTGCTGGTCCATAGCATATCCAGCAGGGGGAGACAGAAACACTCCCCAAACTCAGAGGTGGTTTTGCAGGCAAAGCAAGGAAAGCACCAGTAAGCAAAGCAACCTGATGAGGAAAAGATAAGAGATAACAGGCAGTAAAAGGCTTTATGTCAAGACGCAGTCAGAGGGTCTTTATCACGGGAAGGTTCAAAATAGCCCTGGCAGTTTCATAAAAGGTTTCAGATTTCAGATTAGCACATTCTAAGTTGAGACTTTGGTCGAACACGTTGTTTGTTCCTTACTATGTGAAAATGGAATAAAGTTGCTGAAGTAGCCAGTCTGAGTTTTTCAAGCGGTTTGCAGTTTTTATTCCCTATGGATATGGGTTTGCAGTATTCTTCACATCGAAAGCCCTTAACATTCAAATGCCACTTTGACAATAATTGTAAGTTTCAGTGGAAGGAAAACATGTGACACGCTAAAGGGAAGCAGACTTACAGACATTTAAATCATCGAAGCAGTCACAGATGCCAGTGCTCCACTGGTTGGAGTGGACAGCGATCAGAGTCGGAGGCTGAGGTTGAGGCTGCTGGTTGTTGATGAACACATTCGTTGCCATGGTGATCACTCAAATAAGGAAGGCCTGAGAATAAAAACAATCACAACTTTTTCTCTTTTTTTTTTCTCATGGGGGTCTTTCTATGTTGCACCTTTTCAAAGTTGACCTGCAGCCCAAATGTCTGAACAAAGCTCCCGGGACGCTCGCTGGTTCAGAAGCTTTCCTTCCTTCAATTGTTCTGCGTCATGATATGGGTCATTTAAATCCCCATGACAGTGTTCACACCATTAACTCACACGCTCTGTGTGCACTATCACATGGTGACAGCTGTTTACTATTAATCAAAACACATTTTTGCAGGAATTTCACTGGAGCCTGAAGTTACTGATAATGTAAATGTCTCAGCAGTTGAGCTTCCTTGCATGCATAGTCCAGTAGCCAACTATTCGGTTTTCTTTGCAATCCTTTTTTTTTTAATTTAAATTTGATAATCACTCACCTGATGTTGATGTGTGCCTCTCTGTGAACACAGGTTGGATTTCAATGGAGCAAGAAGTGGCATTTAGGACATCAAGGGAGGATTTAGCAGATTTGCATGTGTAGTTTGCATAGGACTGAGATCACTGAGATTCATTTGATCAACTTAACAAGGACAGGCTTTGATCTATACAAATTTTATTGTACCGTTCAAGAGGACTCACATAGTTATAAATATGAAAAATTTGAATATAAATGGATGTGAATCGCTCTAGCCATTAAAACAAACAGAATTCATGAATGTAAATGCAAATGGCAATTACGACAATAGGATAAAAGTTTATAAAGCATCAGAAAAAGAATACGTAATGAAAATTATGGATGTCACAGAGGCTGAATGTCTGCTCACAGTATCTCTTGCTTTATTTGATGATACATTCTCTATGTAACCCTCATGTGTTGATCTGTAATCAGCTGTTCAGTGACATTCCTCACAGGCAGAAATCAGTATCTCTCTCATTTCCGAGTAGCATGAAAGCACTGGTCCTGGCGAGGAAAAGAAGTCCATGGTGGTGATGACGTTTGTTTCAGTAATAATGATGCACTGATGAATTCAGCCTTTGTTCTTATCAGGCAGCCATGTTAACGAAGGTAATGGGATTCATTCTTGTTTTGATTTCTCTTGCTATTTGACACCAGGTGCAGGGCCCGCAGAAGCAAGCATACACGCAGTCATTACAAACTGTACCCTGTGAAGACAGAGGGTGAGAGGTTAAACATACATGAATCAAACAGTAATGGGATAAAACAAAGTCATCCAGCTTGTTCACACTCACAAATATTTGTTTACAATGTGCAATACAGATTTATTTGCATAAATGTTGCTGATATTTCTGCCACAATCAGTAATCATTGTTAGATTCCACCTAAAAAAATCAGCTGGACCAAAGGAACACTGTGTACTGCAACCCTCTTTAATGACCATACTACATGAATTACTGGATGTTGTCTAGGAATGTAAACATAAACAGGTTTAAGACTGAATAGAGATCAGATAAACCCTGACTGTGACACTGACTTTTATGCTGGTAAACACTATGCTAGTATTGACACAGGTGAAGTGCATTTTATTTACATCTGGTCCAACACCAAAAAGCCTCAGTAATGGCACACGGTTGAACAGTTTTTATTTATGTATTTTTACCTCAATGCCATATCGCTGGCGTACTGACACCCTGAGGGCTGTGGTCATTGGTGGGATGACTCCAAAAGCGTCCAGCAGAGGTAAACATAGACACTCCCCGGCCTCACGCGATGTCTTACAGGTGAAGCATGGAAGGCACCAAAAGGCAAAGCAACCTAAAAAATATTTATGACATAAGAATGTGCTCATTTGAGAGATCATGTCCAAATATCCCTTCTTGAACATTTAAGCCTCCTAACGCATTGCTGTAGTGCCCATAAAAAGAGTAAACAAGTCAGAATATCAGCTTTGGGGTTCAGATTTGCAAGTGATGAAGTTACTTTCTTTAAGGTTAACTGTTAGTTTGCATTATCATATGGAGCATCAAGAGTGGTAATGCATAACAAAGCCCACATACTTCACTACACCTACAGATCTCCAATCTGCCGCCTGTTGGCATTCCTATGAACCCAGATCAGTCTGAATGATCAGTGTGGTTTCAGTTCTATGCACGTGACAAGGATTAGATTATGGGTGCTTGTCTCAACATGTGTCCTGAAAATTGTAACTTAGTTAAGAATCAACATAAAAAAGTAGTTCACTTACACTGGGGCGGGTCATCAAAGCAGTCACAGATGCCAGAGGTCCATTGGTTGGATACAGTATTCATGATGAAAGGCCGGGGTTGGGTCACAACCATATTTTCAGACATGGCAACAGCTTCTGAAGGAAACATATAGATAACATAAAATATAAATCTGCTGAAAATCGTATATGTGAGAGATATGAGTCCTGATGGGGGACATATCATGCTTTTTGTGATTTTCTGTCATTTATGTACTGTTATGATGTCTATGTTAAACATAGTCAAGGGTCCAAAACTTGGGGTGAACATATCTCCCTGAAAGCCAAAAACCAGGGATGTCATTGCACAACCCTCAGTTGGGAGCAAGATCAAAGTCAGCACCAAATTTGTCATATTTGGGTCAGTGCCAGATTTTAAATCCTAGTGATGTCATAAATTCAAGGCCTCAAGGCAGTTTTTCAGTTTCTTGCATTAAGAGTGATGCATGTTCAGGCAACTTTACTACACTGCCCTGGGCCATGAAAATTGCATATCTGTTATTAAGTAAAAACCTCTTATCTCCAAGAAAAAAAAGGCTTGATGGTAGGAGGACAGGTCTGGAGATAAGAGTTTGTTTTTGAAGAGTTTCAGAATTTATTATGATATAATATAGTTATTGTATGAGGCAATCCTCCACCTTGAGTTAAAATGTGAAAGTCATCTAAATCCAATGCTCATAATAGAAATTAATGTTTCATCCATTTTAGCCAAACTGTATTTTTTCTCCTATCTCCTATGATAACAGTAGAAAATGTAAATTTAAATGCTGCCAATATGTCAGTATTCCCGTCTTGACTAGGTGGATTTTCTTACCTTATTGTTCTTCAAGGGAGAGGGAGCAGTGTTTTATCAAATCTGCAAACCGGATGACTGTTGAGTTTGCAGGGCAACGGGGCATCTTATAGACACACTGGAGAGCAGTGAACGTGACAGGACAGCAGAGTCTGCATGTCACCAACTGGTCTGTCCAGTCTGACGTGTGTCAACACCTCTGAAAATCAGACATGAGGCTATCTGACCATCACAGATATTTTGAAGCTTCAGACGTCATCACACCCCATAACACACATTACCTCATATTTAAAGTTCACTAGTCTGTTCTTAGACAGCAGTATGTGATAAGAACAAAAGAGAATGTCTTGTACAGTATTCCTCCTCTCTGCCACAGTGACATGCAGCTCTATGGCTTTGTTTGAATGTTTCAAAGTTCTTTGTCACGTTCACTGAGAAGCTGTTGAATCTGCCATTTCCTTGAATTCACATCTCCTCATTGTTTTCAGATTAGCATCGCAACATTTGAGGTGGTTGTTTTATTAGAATTAATTTCAGTTGAGACAGTCATGTCAAGATTTAACCATTTATTGTAACAAAATGCATTTTAGTTTGGTGGTGTGGCTCTTGTCATGTGATGCCTTGAGCTCACAAACTCCCTGGCAGAGCCTGAGATACACAACATTTGATGGACCTGACACATAAAAAAGAAACATTCAAAATTCAGAACAAAACTGAGTGCTATAGAAGGGGAGGCAGGGGTTATATGCAGACTGAATGGGTGGCAAAGGTTCATATAGACTATTGAGAGAAGCAGGTTGTGGACATACATGATTGAAGGGTGTATGGAACATGTGTCTATAAACTGACTGCCTGCGTGAATTCAAAAAAATTCAACACAAAATATTTGGATTTTTTTGTATATTAATGGTAGGGCCAATTCAAACTTGAAGACAGCTGAGGAGATGTTTGTAGGAAAAGCAATAATAGCAAAAATTAAAATGTAGAACTTCTGGGTTATCATGAAGGATTACAACAGGAACATTTACAAATTTGCATAGTTGTTGCCAGTGTCACAAGTCAAATTGTCAATAGCTGTCAATGCTACGTCATTTTAATAATTCCTGGTTGTTGCTGTTTATCATAATCCTAAATGATGGACAAAACTATAACTAAACACTTACTTGAGTAATAAAAATGTTTCTTTTTAGGTAGCAGTGTGGGCAGGAATGGCAATGTCAGTTTGTCATTTGGTTGGTCCACACAGAAATATCTCTATTGGAGAGATTGCCAAATGTTTTCTACAGACATCCATGGTCCCAAAAGGATTATTTTGGTGATCCCCTGACTTTTCCTCTAGCACCACCATTTTGGCCATTTTGGTTTTAAGTGAAATGTCTCAAGAACTACAATGTTGGGTGAATTACCATAAAATTTAGTACAGAAATATATGATGTCCAAAATGGCTTAAAGCTGGAGTGCGGGACTTTTGTCTCCCCCTTCTGGCAGTGAGAGTAATTACAAAAACACTGTCAACTTGTGCTTATGTCATAGGCACTGCCGTAGCCTATGCCACTGCGACTGTTGTGGCTGTAAAACGGTGGATAAATTGTTTTGAGCGTCACACAACCCCCACGAAATGATTCCCTCCACTATCAGAATTTGATCTATTGGATCCAATAACATTTGGAAAGGCTGAAGGAGCCACACGATTAAATTATTTTATCCTCATTCAAGTTAGCAGAGAGCTAACTGGAAGTTAGCCAGCTTGGCCGGTGGAAGTCTCTGGGTGTGCAACAGCCAGAGTGGGAATGTCCTGCCCAGCATGAGATTTAAAAACTCTGTATGCTGTGAAATACAGAGAGATTGATTTGGCAGTGATAGACTTAATCAGCATTGTGTGAACTCATTTGGCAAGGGTTTTTCAATGTAATTAATGTTTCATTTATATGTAAAAGTTCAGCACTGTAGGTTTAAACTACTGGCATTCCCATCAGCCTCAGATTGATAGCATTTAGCTGCTGTGCTTAAATACAGTCTCACAGAGCTGCTAGTATGGCTGTAGACTATATGAAGATCCATGAAATCAGCCAAAATAGTTTGTGGTATATTATTTATTATTTCCCTGCAAATCATGCAAAGTGTTAAAACAGTAAAACTACAGTAAAATCAGTTACTAAGCTATTGCTATGAGATTCGGTGAGCAACCTTTGATTTGGCCACTGAATGTGGAAGTGAATGCTCTATTTGTCCTCATTAATTGATAATTCTTCATAAAATAAGAAAACTAAACTTACTAAGACAGACTTTGGGAGTAATGTGACATTTGGTTTCCATACATTCAGGAAAAGTTTACACTATCATTTTGAAAAGTGGCATGTGCAGTTCTCTTGCTTTACCTTGTTGACAATGTCAAACTCATATTTTGAAATGCACGTTTTATCGTCTTTGTGTATTGTTTGTTAATGTATTCTTACTAAAGGCATCATCAGTGGTACTTTTCCATTCTCCCAAAGGAAATATACCAATCAGTGACTTAAAATTGCATGCAAAGTTCCCCCTGCTTTAACATTTGATTCACTTTTGTGCTGCTTTTCAGCACAGACTTAACTTTTCTTTCTGTGAGACACATTGTGTCCCCGCTGAAATCTCTGAGGTAACAAGGAGTGGCGGCAGACCGGAGGAAATGTGATTAAATCAACTCCTGTACCCTGCAGGGACAGGCAGCAGCGGAGGCCAGATGAAAGAAATGTTGGACATGTCTAGACCAAGTGCGCCCCCTGCAGGGAGGTTAGGGCAGTGTATCTGGCTGAGGAGGAGGAGGAGGCGTGGGATGCTGCTCTTCTCTTCAGCTCTCTGGAGATCTGGAGCCAAGATAGCGGGTAGCAGCAGCATCCGTACAGGCAGTCGCTCCAAACACTCCCCTGTAAGACACAGAGAGGACTGAACACATGTGGGAGGTGCGAACAAAAGGTGAACATTTACATTTAGGTGCAAAAAAGACATGTTTGATGATATACAATGCAGCAGTTCAGCACTTCATGTACCTGTGGTCCTCTGTTATGAGTGTATACTCACATCTTTTGTAAATAACAGTATTACTTATAGTTAGTTAGACTCTTGTCTGGTGGTAAAATCTATAGTTTTACCACATTCCTTTTTGATAAATGTAAGACAAACAAACAAGTGTTACAGAGGACCAAATTTAGTAAATACACCAATAGTAATGAACAAAAAAGAGTAATGTATAGTAATGAAAGGCTGCTTGTAGTCTTTACTCTTAGCAACAGCAACCAGGATAAAGGCCTTGTCAGTAATGTCAAGATGGAAATGTTGGTGGGTGAGATATGAAAAATCAATAAAGTCTGAGAAACACCAATCCTTATTGTTCCATGTGCAGCCTGTGCATGTGATTTCTCCTTCAGGATACTGAGTCAGCGCTGCAACTTAGAGCCCAATAAGCTTTGATTACTGCAGTACTGTTAGCTTCATCACTGTCAAGTCAAAACATTATACTTAGACATCAACATCTCAAAAGAAAAATCAAAACTTTAATTCTAACTTGACCATTATGCATTGAGTTTACTTTACCAACAGGATATTTATGAAAAATACATATATTAATACCAACTAACATTTACACTCTCTTTGGTGAGCAGCACACTCAACACGCTGTCTCTCTCC
This sequence comes from Thunnus thynnus, assembly GCF_963924715.1. Lineage (NCBI taxonomy): Eukaryota > Metazoa > Chordata > Actinopteri > Scombriformes > Scombridae > Thunnus > Thunnus thynnus. The sequence continues at coordinate 6,547,350 of NC_089538.1, forward strand.
TGTGCCTTCTGCCTCCCTTATTTACTGTGGGAGGGTGACATTAACAACTAAAATTATCACACCGCCCCCAAACATCATTACAGGTCTGAGGATGTGAATACAACACGCAACTTTCTGATGTAGAGTTTGTATGCAGATACAACTATATCATAATATACATAATCAAATGAGAATATAGCATCTGAACTACTTGTTTGCATTGATATGTTTGAATAATTTGTTGTGTTGTTTATTTAGTGTATTAAGACGCCCTGACAGCTGCTACATGGACAAGTACACAGTTACACTGTGCAAATTTAGAAGATGCAAAGCTATCGATACAATAACATACAAATAAGAATGAAAAACGTGCATAATTATGAGCATGCAAGACCAAAAACAGCAAGTTTATTGTGATAAAGAAAAGAAAATGTGGTGGTATACACATAAACACAGTTTACACACAAATATTGGTAGATATCCAAATGAGGTTGGTGTAATCTATAGTTATATCCTAATGATACATGCTGTTACAGCATTATCTCCCTCCCCCCGTAAGTACTTCTCTTGCTTTACAAACAACCTACATGCTGAGACTTGTTTTCATAAGAACTTCTGGCACCTTCCTAGCTCGTGCTCTGCAGTATTGACAGCGATCCACAGCCCACTCCACCTCCAGAGAAGCCAACATTACCAACCACCTCCTTCTGGGATGGCAGCTCTCCAGCTCCTGCCTGCCTGGCCTCCAACCACTCCCACCTCCAGCCTTATCTCTGATTCTCTTCACTGTCCCAGAAACGACAAAGGCTCGGCTTATCCAAAATCAAACTCACAACTTGGCCTGGCATGTGCCTGTTTGCATGTGGAACAACTGTTTTGAGCTATGGGCGCTGATCAGTGATGGAGACCTGATGTCTATCAGGATGTGGGGGTCATGCAGGCAGGTGTATGAGTGTTCAATGTGGACAAACAGCACAGCAATGAAGCAGTGGGTGGGTATCCTGAGCAGCTTGCTGTATCTTAAAAGCACTAACAGTATGTTGTTTATTCATTAAATTATTTATAACTCTAGTGCAGATTTAATAAATGTGTCCTGCATTCTCAGCATAAGATTCTTCTGATGTCACTATATAGACTAAACCATTGTTTGCATTGCATAATAAAGTAATAACTGTGTCATTAGGCACACGTACTTAATTTTGCCGCTATTTCCCATGTGTGCTTTTATTGTGTTTCATCACTGAACCGTCTCCATCTCCTCAGCAGTAATCATAATTATTCAAAGCACCAGCAGCCCTGCGTAATTGAGCCGGGGATACAGTGTGGTATGAGCGAAAGCAATCAGCTGCATTGTTCAAGGCAGTATTTATCACAACATCACAACAACAGGGGCCACTCCACTTGAATGAAAGAATTTAATCGTTACTTGTGAGAGTGAAAGTTAACTCTCACATTCCCACGCGAACGAGGAAAACATCTTAAAAGCTGCATGAGCAAAGCTGTCAAGTTAGCTGTCAAATGTTAAGTATAGCGGTCAAAGCTGTTGAACCAGTTATGGCAATTGCAGTGTCGCGCAACCTGTTGAAATGTTATCAGTCCATTAGCTTTGTTTGAGCACAGTCAGGTCTTTCAGTGTTTGGCATTGCTAATGTTTCCCATGGGATTCAATTAATGATAAAATAATGGAAGTCAGTGGAAGACAAATTGTTATTTTTTCCACTAAGTCCAAAGCACATGAGTCTTTGCAAAGACATATTGTCCTCTTAATTTAGGAAAAGTGCTGTGAGTCTATCAAATGTTTTATATGAAAGGATGAGGCTGGCGTTATTCTATGTTTTGTATTGTCAGCAAATCCAATTAAAAGACCAAAACCAACAATTAATTAGTCTCATAATATTTTTGCCCTTTGCTACCCTGTTGGTAGCGTTCAGCCCCAAGCCCGTTTGTTCTTACTGAAGAAGTAAACCTTTAAAAATGGGTCACAAATATGTAGTTTGAGTTTTTAATAAAGACTCAGGGATTTCCTAAAACAGTTGGGCACTGTAGGTTTTTGCAAATGTTACTTAAACAGGAGTAATTAGTGAATTTGTTGGGAACTATTTTTCAGTGAATGAATACACTTTCTCTGCACAAGTGAGTACTTACGATACCAGGACCAGAAGTCAAGTTGAACTACGGGTGCCATGTTTATTACAGTGAAGGAACATATCACTCAGTGCCCAGTTTTTCCTTTAATTTGTCACCCATGTCTTTCCCACTTACCCTGTATGTTGTTAGTAGTACACTTTTCTTCCATTGGAACTATTTTTGACTCAAGAAATAAGTTTTAAATTAAAGATGAAAGGTAACAGACAGTTGAGGAGTAAATGAAGCAACTAGTTATATATTTTAGATTTTTTCTTTCATGCTCTTGTATGCTGTATTACCTGTATGCCGTATCGTTCCCTGACAGAAGCCCTCATGGCTAATGAAGCTGGAGGTACACAGCCGATACAGTCCAGCAGAGGCAGGCAGGGACATGCACCCACCGCACTGGTCACCTTACAGGTAAACACTGGGAGGCAGCACAGGGCAAAGCAGCCTGCACACACATACAGGGTCAAGTCACAATACACAAAAAGATGACAATTGATGTTTTTCTTTGTTTGTTTGTTTTACAACAGTCCAACATTTCAGGAAATGCACTTAAGCTGTCATTGAGCACAGATGGTCAAATGTACTTTAAATCCACACTGAATGGTTCATGTTTGGACACTTACAGTCTCCTATGTCTTTATAGCATTCACACAGGCCAGTGCTCCATTGCCCTGCATCTTGAACCCTGCTTTGCGGCTGGACCTGGACCACCTGTCGGGACATGGCTGAGCTGCTCATCCACGACTGTAAAAAAGAGGTGGGGACTGTTGTAGTCAGAAGATATGGGTCACAGCCAGACTATAACTCCAAGAACATTCATTGTTTTTTCTAGATCTGATGTTCCTCATGTGTTTTGAGCAGAACATATTGTTTTTTCCATTCTGTACATACATACAGTATATGCACAGTAAAGTCTCATAATCATTTTCATTAAATCAACTCATCTTTAATCATTCAACTTGTTGTGTTTAGATACATTCATCAGTTTTAAATCAGATCCATTTAAATGTCTAGTTATCACATTCAGAGCCATTTCATAAGTTATTATTGTGAGTTCAGATCTTGTCAATTCAAATGATGAGTTGACCAAACTTATCACTCAAAGTTCACTAATCATTCGTACACTGTATTTAGGATAAAATTCTCCAGAAAGCCTTCTTTCATTTCTGAAAAGTTAAAGCTACAATAATAAATATTTTGTTATAAACAATGGATCAAATGACTACATGTAATGTGAAAGTGGTGACTCATAGTGACTGAGCCACAGAGAATTATCAACAGCTCTGTTGCTGAATATTAGATATTGGACTTACTGACCAAGTGGATATAAAAAGACATAAAATGAATGCTAATGTTGCCCCCAAGTGACACCAAAAACAAAAAAAAAACTAAGCTACTGCAGCTTTAAATGATGGAGGCTTGTTATGTGTCTTTTTAGCAACCCTGTCTTGTACAAGCATGTTTTATTGAAAACATAATGGCAGCTATGTTATGTTTTTTACCAACATAAACTTTAAAAGTGAACATATTTGCAAAGCTTTCACTCAGTGTATTTAATTTGTTTTCCCTTTACAACTACATTGTTGTTTATATGGTGACCAGTATGGTAAAGCAATTCAAAGCAGTTGGTTAAGGTTATGGAAAGATTGTGATCTTGGCTTAATGGTTTAAGATGTCAAAACCACCATGACTACATGACAGGACACATCGACTTTTTAACCAAACAACATCTTACCATAACCTATTATGGTGGCGTAAATCTGACAACACATGCAGCGCAACACACAAACCCTTATCTGAGATTAAACATTTACCCTCCTCCAAAATGTATTTGGCAAAGCAAATTAGTACATAAGCCTGTTTAGTAAGGCATAACATCAACATCTGAATTACAAACTTGCATCTAAGGGAAACTATGACTAAGGTGCTGATTACAGTTACAAAAACGTGTAATCCTGAGATAAACCAAAGCCAACATCCACCGGAAACCGCTATCAGAAGGTGGTAGATTCCACTCAAACTTCCCCTTTCTCTGGTACATGCATGGCTGAGCCAGCCTGCTGTGCTTTAACAAATGATTTACCTTTTTAGGCAGCATGAAGTCCAGTTGAAAATATAACCAGCCTTGTTTTAAAGAACAGATGACTTACCTGTGTTTAGAGTTTTTTTTTTCAGTTACCAAAATCCTTGGAAATCCATGTATTGGGCACACTTTTCTTCTACTGTGTTTGACTTTTACTCTCTTTATGCCTTCCTGCTTTGTCTTTCACATTTCCGTGTGCTCTTTGCATGACTGCAGTGTTTTGGTGTAAATATGAAACTGTCAGATAAGACAAGTAAACAAGGCAGACACCCAGTTCCCGTGACAGTTAACTCTGCTGACAACGATGTATTTGGAGTACTCATTGAGAGATTAGTTGATGTTTAAAAAGATGCCCAGACACCAGGAATTTCAGTCTAAGTATTTCCTTACAGTGGGATGGTCAATTCCACTTCATTCAGTAACTTTCACTTATTGCCCCTATGTAAAAGAAGATGTTTTGGTTTGAGTGTTACTCCACCGGACACTGATTTCTAACAGTTGAGTAAGAGACGTAAGAAATCACAAAATGTCATCACAGATCACTTTTATGAAACTTTTATCAAACCATTGACAGTAATAGGATTTCAGAGAGATCATTCTCAATGAGGCAGTGCAACATTAAAACAGTTTCTTCTAGGATATCTGATTTCTCATTGTTCAGTCAGAAGTGAGTTTAAGACAGATCAGGAAGGGCCCACAGTGAATCCTACCCTTATCAAGCAAAACCAGTCAACTCTTCCATAAGGGCTGTAGCTGACACATATGATCACACAGAAGATTAACAGAGGGGAAATTCATGGTTAGTTAAAAAGTGTCACATCCACGTAAACATGTAAAACTTGATTATTTACAGTCACAGCTGACAATGACAATTTAATTTCTACAGTATACTGTATGTCAGAGGTGACAAAAAGGCTGAAAATGAAGGAAACTGGAAGGAAGGAATTTGCCACATTTAGCTGTTTATGTCTCGATTGAAGATATAATAAAAAGATCAAAAATAACTGACCGTAAGGTTTTCACAGTATAGATTTTACAACCATTCCAGTAAAGAAAGCTTTGAAGGAGCAAAGGAGTAAACTGAGAAGATCAATACCTTGCTCAGTTAGAGTGGTATTAATCTTCTCATTCAACTCTCAGCAAAAAAGCAAATAAACATATTTCCCAAAATTTCACACTATTCCTTCAGGCTTGATGGAGGATTGTGATTGATCCACAGAAAAATGGAAACCTACACAAAGACAGAAGCAAAACTAATAGAAAATATGTCTTTATTTACAATGTGTGACAATATTACAAGGATGGTGAGATACACAGTGTAATGTGATTTCATGTCATGTCATTAACCTGGTTTTGTTATGTGATTTAAAATGATGTGCTATTTGTCATGTGACTTGATATACCAGGATATAACAGGATGTTTAACATCATGTGGTATGATGTGGTGATTCCTCATCTTAGCTCATCATGAAATATGTACAAGCTCACTCCAGGTCTCTCTGCACAATTCCGCTAATTCATACAAGGGAGATTGGAAAACCGGGAAGCCATGACTTGCAGGGTTCCTGAAACTCTGGAAACTCTGGAAACATACAAAAAGAAGCAACAGCAACACATTACACTCCTCAACTGAATATTAACAGAGAAAAGAGATAATCTTTGTATCTGACACCCACACACAATTTCAGTTCACTCACTGTGTTGGTTTGTTTTGTTGCAGAAGCATTTGATCAGATCCAGTTTGGCTGCTTGGGTTTTGGGAAAGTGTAGGGAGCGACACTTGAGTTTTCCATTGGGAAGAACTGAAATAAAAACACAGGTGGTCACTTAAATTCACCTCACAGAAACTCTTATCATAAGTGCTCTTAATGCCTGTTTTTCTTCTTTACTTGACAGCATAGTATTGTTTACAATGGCAGGAAAGTCTACAGCTAATCTATTCCAAGTAACAGATCCCAATACAGCATCACAACAGCTCTTTCTCTACAAAAAGTTGAACTTTCTTACCCCTTTGATGAATTTAAATGACTAGCACTAACTCTTCACACAGACAGACATCCTAATAATTGTTTGATTGATTTGAGTCATTTTTGTATGTATTGCTGATGACCACATAATGCAGGAACCAGTTTAGGCTCGTTGTCATTGTTGCCAATTTTTAACCAAAAAGTATTAAAGAGCAGTGAACACTCACCTCTACACCTGCACTCACGGATGTGAACTTTGGTCACATGAAATCCAGCAGATAAAACTGTAAACAGTGGAAAGAGACAAATAGCAAGAAATCATTTGTGTGGAACAATAATATGTTACCCATCCACCCCTTCTAACATTCACTGTTAAATATAAATTTACATATTGACAGAATGGTGCAAGCACAGTCAATTGTTGACTGTTAAGACGCATGTATGCCCATGAAAACCAATTTTCTTTGTATTTACCTGCGTTGTAGTAGAAGTTGTCCACCAGAACAATGAACAGCAGAGTCACACCTATGATTCTGGACATGATGGCAGCAGTTAGTGTGTTCGCTCTGTTCACGACAATGTGTTTGAGTTATTGCTCAAGAGAAGATCATTCCCGACAATTATATACTGGCCCAGATAGTCCAGATCCACGTGGGTCTTCAGAGTTTTGATCTACAGGTAGATCAGTCTTGGCATGTCTACAGGGGGGATTTTTTGGGGGGGATAATCTTTCAACTGTGCATGGATTCATCCCTAAAATGTGATGAACCTAGAGATAGTGCTGGAATTGCAGATGTTCAGGCTTGATCTCTTTGTTCATTTCTTTGTTTCGTTTCATCGAGTTTGCATTCATACTACTACCAGTCAGAGTAGCAGAAGCAGAAAAGCATTTCAACTATTTATTGTCCATTACTTTATCCATTCACACTTTCCTGCTCACCTGCTAACTAGTTTTTATGCACCAGAACATATATTGTAAATATATATACAGCATGTATAACCGAGGTCAGCAACTAATGGTTGTATTGTGTGTATCTAAAATGTCAGAAGTGAAAGAAGTGAAAACTGTTATCATTTCGTAGAACTCAGTGAGACATCTTCAAATGTCTTGTTTTGTCTGGTCAGCAGCCCAAAACCCAAAGATATTTGACACATGAAAAGACAGAAAAGTATCAAATCCTCACATATGAGAAGCTGACACCAGCAAATGTTTGACATTTTTCCTTTAAAAAATTACTAAAATGATTATTTGATTATCAAAATAGTTGCTGATTCATTTTCTGTCCATCGATTAATCGACTCATTGTTGTAGCTCTTATATCACCTGATCATAACTTATAGTTTTTCAAATAAGGTCAGCTACCCAACAATCATCAGTTTTGGTCTTTTACATTTTTTTAATTAATGATTGATAAATATAAAAAATAACAAGCCTACATGTTGTAAACATTAACACAAATATTGATTTAATCATTAGAATAATACATTACAGTATTTATGTTTTTGTAGCCATAGTTTTAAGGTAGGAAAGTTCATCTTATTCCACACTGTCTGACATTATCATATTGTATATATTCTGTATCAGCTTATTTTAACTCTTTATATGACATATTTGGTATTTCAGGAAACTTCAGGATCTCCACTCACACTTTAAGTAAAGCTTTATGGGGTTTGAACCATGTTTGTCTGCACAACATGAGATTGTATGACTGGTCCGCTGGCAGGTTTGTTGGGATTAAGAGGTTAACTTGTTCCTTTTGTCCAAAGTGGACACATTTTGATAAAACTGACCATTTGCATCAGAATTACAGGCAGAGCTCTGGCAAAAAACACCAGGAATCTATTTGAAAGCAGTGTTCTTCGGAAGTAACATTAGTGTTCAGTCAGGTTTCCCTTAAAATATTTTTTCTCTGTATGTTTTCCTTAAGGTTGCTCTCTGCATCTGAGTCTCTATACGCAGGCAATGGTTAGATGGAGAAATAACTGGTTGGGTAAGGTTTCAGAATAAGGTAAGGAAAAATACAAATGAATGGGGAAACACTTCAACACAACACTGGCACTGATTCATAAAGTGAAGAAATTAGTGGTCACAAACTTTGCAACATAGAAGATCAGTGTCCTGATTTCTATGTTTTTTTTTTTTAAATCTTTTTCTTTGTGTTTTATCTAATTTATCTTTTTCTTTATGACTCCAGGGCAGCAGTTCAGTGAGGAGACCTGAGTTGGTGTCTATGACATAAAGCATTACATGTGTTATGTATGGGGGATTATTGAACTGTGTCTGCCATTGGCTGGCGCCTGAGTCACTCTGTCATTATTGAAGGTGCGTAATTACGCACTGCGCCCTCGAAACTTTGGCACACCTCCACCGTATAATCCAAAGTGTCAGCACAGTCGCGTATATCAACCGCACGGTGACGTCCGTATGCCGATATGAGTCAAGACAAAATACGAGGAAATCCCCAAGGCCGAGAAAACGACGAGAGGCCCCTTTAAATCGACGCTTCCTCGCTGTTGTGCCGAGAGAGAGAGAAAGAGAGAGAGAGAGAGAGCTCTGATAAACAACAACACGGTTCTCAGAAGCCGCTTTTACCGGATTCAGCTCATAACTGCGGCCTCGGTTAAGAAGAGGTGAGGTAATATTTATCATGTTTACGAGTATTTTGAGAGGATTGTAGAGAAAGCGATCTGTTAATGTTGATTTCAGAGTCGGACGGAAAAGCAGTTAATTATAGTGAACACATCAAACAGGAGACAGGTTATTGTACTGTTCAGCTACTGTAATGGCCAGGAAGGCATTTGCTACACCTGTTAGTTATACAGTGGAATACAGAGGAAAACACAGGAGTACATCGCTTATTTTAGTATAAACAGCGGAGAAGTGTTTGTGCGCACTTGCCAAAAACCAGCCGCTCTCTGACGCAGGAGAGCTATTTTTGACAAACGTGTTTACTTTCATTCACAGGCTACGAGGACTTTCTCGCTGTTATTTCCAACATTTCGTCGTCCGCTGTCCATACATTCATTGTTGAATGCCATTACGGAAGTGAGAGGCTTTCCGACACGACACTAAGCTTGGGCTGTGCGGACATCTAGCGGCCAATCAGGAGAAGGCGCCTTCTCGAGATGTACGGAGCTTCAGGTATCCCCGAGCTCATCCCGCCCAGTGGGCCGCCCCGGCAGCCCGGTCCGGCCGGACAGTACAACCCGGGACACCCCCAGGTCAACGGCCACGGCAGCGGGCCCAACCCTCAGAGACTCGGGCAGAGAGCACCCAAGCTGGGTCAGATTGGTCGGTCCAAGAAAGGTGAGTGACGGCACCTTTCAGAGATGTTTGTTTATTTGTTTGTTTGGATCTCCATTGGTTGCTGCGTAACACTATTCCACCTGAGGTCCATATTAAAATATGTATTTGCATATTATATGTGCAGTGACAAAACAAGCACATTGTGTGTATATATAATGTCAATAATGATGACACAAGCAACTGCTACACCCACATAGACATGATCTGAAATTAAAATGACTTTTAAGCAAACAATAAACCATAACACAACATGAGAGGACAGACACACACAAGCTCAGTATAAGAAAGAAATAAGCACCATCCAAATTGTTTAACTCTATTTGAAGTCTCTTTTCAGAAGATCCCTCTTCGATAAAATTTAAAAACTAGACATACTATTTTCTTGAGTAATCTATCGAGGGAGTGAGTCCATTCATATATATCTCTAGTATTAAGACAGTTTGTTTTTCTAGTTTTAGGCAATATGAACTGCCCTCCTACCGTATGTAAATTAAGTGTATCAATACTTAAAGTTACATTTTTGTCATTATGACATTTCTGATAGAAACTATAGTGTTATGACTACGGTAATCTACCTTTAACATCAGGTGGTTCCCAGTCTGGGTAGTCCAGAGTTCCTGGATGGGAGTTTTGAAACAAAAGGTGGAATTTCAGGGGGTGTTTGCAGTTCCTTTTTTTTCTACCCATTTAGAGAAAGTTAGAAAAGATTCACCAGTTTGAGAAGTTCTTCATAATGCATAAAGCATATTTATTTTACACTAACCTAATGATCAGAACAAAACCACAAATACCCACACCACATAGGAAAAAAAACATTTTTAATTTAACTCCATGGCTCGCCTGTCTTCAGAGCAAGAAGACAAAGTTTAGTTGGAATTGTTTAAAGGATATTTGAATATTTGGTGAATATGTCATTGATTTTTCAAAACATAGCTGATAGTTGCAGTCCTACAGTAAATGTCAGCAAGGCTGTGCTCAATTAGATTGAGTATAATGTAACTTAATCTGCAAATACTATAGCTGCTGAAGCAGGGATTGTATTTGAAATATTTAAAGCAGTAGTTTGACAATTTGGTAAATACATGTTCCTTCCCAGAGGTAGTTGAGAAGATTGACACCGCTCTTATGCCATTTCGTATGTGAAATATGTAGCTGTAGCCATCAATCGGTTATCTTAGCTTAGCGTAAAGACAGCAGATGGGAACAGCCTGGCTCTGTCCAAAGATTAAAAAAAGATCTACCTAACAGCATCTCTGAAGATCACAAATTGAGATGTTTAATATCATTTGTCGGGTTTATGAGCCTGATTATTTCTTGTTGGGTGCACTGCAGTGATTTCCTGGTTACCCTGTAAAACCATATCTTTTATGTTTTACACTCCTTGCTGTTTGCCTTGTTTTCAGTCATCATGCTAAGCTAAGCTAACCTGCTGGCGGTAGCTTCATAAATAATGGACAGATATGAGAGTAGTATCAATCTTCTCAACTAGCTCTCTGCAAGAAAGTGTAAACATGTATTTCTCAAAATGTTGAACTACTGCTTTGAGAGAACTGATCCAATTCATCTCTCTAAATGGACAGAATAGACAACCTCCATTTTTCCCAGTATCAAGTATCTGGTATTAGTATTAATGCATTCTTCACCTAGAGGCACACATTCCTGACTTCTGACTTTTCCTCCTCAGTGGACTTGGGTGATGAAGACTTGGATGACATCATGAACAACAACGGGCAGTGTCCTGTATCCTTGTCGCCCATCTCCTAAACTTCACCAAGAAGTGCCAAAAAAAATCCCCCGGGACGCCAAAACTCCCTGTCAGTGATCTTGGCCTTGATCCTGTCAAGTGTCCTACTGAAGCTTCTGATGGCTCAACAAGGCACAAAAATGGCTAATTTAGCGCCAGCTGAAGCCTAGGCCCTCTTTGTAAATAGTGTTTATTTAACTTACCTTTTGGTCAGACTGTGAATGAATTGTACTGCATTGCCCTCTACTCTATACCTCGGTAGGTACTAGACTATCAGGACTTGAGAAGGATTTGAAGAAAGTGTCTATATTTTTCAGAGCTTCTTAACAAGGGCTACATTTCTAAAGTTGCACTGAGCAAATGGTTTGATGAAAAGCAGCCTCTCACCAGCCTGTTTTCTGGTATGGGTTACTGATTGTCTGCGAGTCGGTCGTGTGAGGGAACACAAGCCTGTAAATGTGTACCACACAGGTGAAATGTTATGCTTAGGTTGTGCAATGACTATCATTCTCTACTCTCACACTGATGCAAGTGGTGTACTATTATCCAGTGGATGAAAGCTCGCTATTTACGGGGGAAAAAACTACTGCTAATTATTTATTGTTTAAAAAAACAAGAAGAAACACTTTGTTGTGTTGTTATGGCTTCTACATGTTTTTTACTTGTTTCTGAATGGATATTGCTTCAGTCATCTATAACTGAGATGTATTATGTTTCCAAATGGTGCACTTTGTGGGAATGCCTGTTATGTGCAGTGACATGTTGCAGAATTCAATGCATGGAGTCTGTTAAAGCATCAAAACACGTAACTGGTATCCCGTTATCAAGGGCTATGTAGAAGTATTCCAGACCATGTCACCGTTTTGCTCTTTAGATCATGCAGAGTCAACATTTCTCTGAGCTCATTGTTAGCTTGAGTTGCTGACTCAGTGGGAAAATATCATAAACAAGACAACAACTGACTTATGGAGGATTTGTGTGTTTTCAGTGGCAGGGTTTCCCCAGTTGGCCAGACAACTGTGATGAAAAGAATGTGTACAGTTCTAAATGTTTTGAAAAAATTGCCAAATGATATTTAACGCTACATCAGATTGAACTGATTCAACTTAATTCTGATTGGCTTATCATGATGAACAACACCTACTTTGTATTAGTGTTTAGTTGTATAGCAGTACAAAGTGCTTGCTTAACTACACCTAAATGACGTCATGGCATTGTTCAGGTTCAAGTGGACTGTTTAAAGATAAAGTCAGCCTCCACGTTATAATTACAGTATGGGATCATGGAAAGCAAACAACAGCTTACGATTAGCTCTCACTGCTGAGACAATCCTACACTGATGTGTTTTGGGTCATCTGGGTTTTTTTAAAAGATGCACCTAATAACATATTATTGCTTACAAAGGCTCATGCTGATGTCATGTTACCTTGTTGGCTGTGAAATTGTTACTACTTTAATTTTTTTGTTGTGTCATGAAAGCACTGCGTTTCACAGCTCATTCTCTGACTCAAAGATTGTTGTTTGGGTTGTGGTGGCCGTTTGCATGGAAATGGTCAACTTTTCTTAATGCATCTCGGGAAATAAAGGATGAATCTTTGTGAAATATTTGTATTTTATGTTCACCAATGGTATTTTAACATGACTGATTTAAAGGTTTTCTCTGTTTCTCTGATACAAGTCTGTCAACTGCATTCACATAACTTGCAGTGATTTGTTTTTTCACATACACTAGTTCTCTTTTTCTTTTCATACAACTATCATATAAAACACTGTTTGCAGAGCGTTGTTACACAAATTCAGACTAGTAATGAGTATTTACTTATAGTATTCTCAATCCTGATCACAATGGAAGAAAAACATCTGTTTTGTTGACTCATTCACTCTATGAACATATGCAGAGTTACAGAACATTTGACTCCAGAACTATAAAATCAAATGTAAAGATACATATCTGATTGGTTACCTGCTGTTTTCCAAAAAAAAGGGAAAAAAGGAAGCAAAAGACAATATGCAATGCATCTCTGATGTAGGTGAGGTCAAGTCACACTTGGCCTGTGATGATTCTCTTAGTCGTGCCATGATTGGATTTATCACACAAAGCAATTTTATCTATGTAAGGTGTCTGACCTGTGAGAATGTAACAGTAGTGCTGATGTGGCTTGATGCAAATTACAGGCAAGATATGGAGAAGTGAACCGATTTAAATACTGTATTCCTAAAATTACATCTACTCCTTCTCCTGAATTGAAAAATCCATAATTTATGAATATGTAAATATTTTCCATTTCAAATGTTAAACTGTTAGACATGGACTAGTCCATTCTCAGTATGTGCACTATGTGAACTTTCCACATCCAACTTCTGTATGTCATAGCATGACTGGCTTCAAAACTAGCTGTGATAAGATAAAATCATAAAATCATAAACTGAGATTCATGGTGAACACAAAGAAACTTTCCCCTTTAAGTAGATGAATGTGAAAACAACTGAAGTCTGTGACTACATCAATCTGCAGAGTGAAGGTCAAACATCCAAGTGAAGTAACAATAAGCAAAACATATTTATGAGTGGAGGGGGATTTCAAAATATTTTATTTTTAGTTTTGCTTAGTTTTGCAGGTATAAATTTTTTTGGGGGGTTTTGGGAAAAAAAAGGTTCTTTTGGTGTATAAGTGAGGAGGGTTTTTTTTTTTTTACATGCATTTGCTGTTTTACAAATAGCCAGTTTTGGTGTTAGTGTCACCTACTATCAAAACTAGGATCTATGTTTCTAACAATAGAGAAAAAGTGTAATCAGCTACCATGACCACCACACGATTAACAATGTTGCTTTATTATTAAGTACTGTTGGACATGTTAAAAAGTGTCTTCCAGTCATTTTCAGTACACCATAATCAGCTAGATGTGCCAAGTGTATACAAAATACAGCTATGACATTTAAAAAAAAACAGCAGTCACAGATCAGAGCATAAAACATTGTAATAAAAATATGACATTATAATCTCTGAAAGCTAGAATCGGGCCACAGTGAACTACCAATTATGCAAATCTACAACGGAGCAAAAGCTTCATCCTGCGTTTGACAAAATAAATAGAGGCAGTTTAAAAGGTATCTCATAGTGGCTGATATGGAAGCTATTAGAGTGATAATGGCACAGTGACTACATTATAAAATATTTCATATATGAGCAGGGTTTGTAACAGACTGGTATGAAGAGCTGCAGGGCCTGTAGTGAGTGTTGTAGTAAAAGGCCTGTGTGGCACTGTCACCCTACACAGTGTGTCCTGTGTGTGAAGTCACACCCTGCTCATTGTAATGTCTATTTTAGAACCACCAACAGTTGATACAAAACACCGTATTGTCACCCTGTGTTTCTGTTGTGAGCTCCTGAGCCGGAGCCTAGACACCAAACTGGAATTGATTGCATTCAATTACATGGCAAACGCTAATAGATGCTGGTTCTGACACGGAGGTGCAAGTGTTGGCCATAATCCACCATTTAGGCTACGATTCAAGAGGTTACACCCTGAGGGCTTGTCCATTAAGTCAGGCGATCCAATTATAATGTATTTGTGAAGACCAATTGTAAACAATTGTGGAATGTTTGGATGGGGTGAGAGACATCATTCATGAAATGACTGAGAGTGCTGCATGATAATCAAAGGGTTATCAAAGGCCTGCCTGGAAAAAAAGTAAAGAAAAAGTCCCATTTCAGTAATTCTCCTGTCTATGACTCATAACTGCCCGTACACCTTCAGTTTCACTCTTTACTGGTGCTGAAACAAGGGGGAACTTCTTCAGCGGCTTCTGTTGGACTCCCAGACTGCAGGGGGAGCTCTCAGACGTATTCCTTAGTGCTGCTCGATGGGCCGGAGCGGGAACTGGCCATAGATGGGTATTTGGATACCTGCTTCTTTCGTGGACAGGAAGCAGCCATCATGGCCCCGCCCAGGACATCTAGAAGGGAGCCTCCCCACGCGATGAAGATGGCAGCACCAAACTCAAACCTGAGACAGTGGTTCATGATATGAATTTTATATTAAACAAATAAAATATGGTGGTCAAGCAAGAACAAGGTGCTTTGGGGTTACTTACTTGGTGTTGACAGGAGTGTAGGGATTATAGAAGGCCCGGATCACATTGTGAGCAAACCAGGAGCATGCTACAATGGCACACAGCCCTAACAGGAAGACAAGTCAACAACAAAGATCAATCACCCATCAGCACATCATCAAAAGCTAAGAGGCCAGACATGCTTTTATCCCCTAGCTACTGACTCCAGCACAATTAGCTTTTAGTGTTTCTCCTTAGAGGCAGTTAGACCTCTTATGTTAGAATCAGTGCCAGCAGCACCGGACTCTTTCAGTCTAATGACCTCTGGAGGGCCGGAGCAGAGGAGTGGGAAGAAAGCTTTTTGGACTGAGGATCAAACTGCCTCCTACCTACAGTACTGTATCATGCACATAGGATCTAAGATCTGAGGTGAGTTTAGGTGTTTTGAAATTATATAACCAGATATGTATTGTTTATCAGATGAACATCGGCCCCATCTGTGGCTTTATCATTTGGTCAGCAAAGAATAAACTTTTACACACTTTTGTATACATATTGTATTATTTTACCATTTCAGCTACTCATTAATCAATTTTTCACATTTTTCAATTTTCTTAATGCAAGGTTGATATGTTTTTTAGGCATGCTGGGAGTTCTAGGGATGGCATTATAGTCTAATTATGATTACTATTCATAAGTGTGTCATAAGTGCATTCAAAGTGATATGCATTTAGGAGCATGGCTTCATATTGTGTGAACAGTTCTGACATGTTTTACCAAATGTTTGGTTATATATGGAGGGTCTGAAATGTTTTGGAAATACACATTCACATATGATGGCCATTGTGGCATGATGTACAGGGAAACTTTAAAAACAAGCATTTTAATCCTCACCTCCCACTAGCAGGATGATGCCTCCTGTCATGGCGATGCGGGATTTTCGTAGTTTGTCACTTCCTCCACAGGTGGTGCACTTCATTCCCATACAGGCCACACCCAGCCCAGCGATAGACACAATGATGCCGACTATCATCAAGGCACGAGTGGCCTGGAGCGAACCTGGAGACGACAAAAATGTAAGCATGAGAACAGAACAGCAAGACTGTGTTGGTTCTGTTAAGAGAGGCATTCAATAAGTGGCCTTTCATTTTGTGGAATGTGGGAGTACAGTGTAAAAAGGTTAAATAATAGAACATCTTGCACAAAACACAAAGAGGACATAAAGTCGAATCATAAATCCTGTATTCAAAGTGCAAATCTAGAAGCACAAAGTGGGAAATGAAAAAGAAATACTCAAATAAACCAACTTCCACCTATCAGAGAGGTTTTATGTATGTGTGTCCAGAGGTTGTGAATTACACTCACATTAGCCTGTCAGGACATTTTAATGTGAGCTTTTCCTGGAAGAGAAACCAGGGGATACACATGAAGCCACGCTAGCACACACAAACAGGAAGAGAAAAGACACATCTCACACTTTTCTTTCTGTTGCTGTTTGAGAGGTGGAAACACACACTGCTGAAACACACTACTGTCAGGACCCTCATCTGTCAGCACCCCCTCCCCCCTCCTCATCCTATAAACCTATCACAGGGTGAGCCCCCCCTTTGTCTCTCTCCCCTCTCTGTCCACCTAGAACCAGTCTGTGCCAGTCTAGGCCATCCCTGCCCTGCCCAAACAAACAAAACCCTCCAGCAGCAAGGGAGGGAAGGAGGGATGGGTAGAGAGAGGCGGAGGGGAAGAGGATGAGAGGAGGGAGGTGGACTCTATAAAATAGTGAAGAACAATAGGGTGGATTACAGAAAATGCAGATCCAGAGAAGGATGCACAGTATCCTGGCTCAGAGTTAAATCACAGTGTTCTGATTATTGCCAGTGAGCTTTGCAGTTGTTTCAAAAATGTAACACATCTGGTGTCTCCATGGAAATCTACTGAAGAGAATAAAATGAACCTGAGAAAGATGCTGCTTTGACCTGTGTTCAGTTTGCTATTGTTAAATACAAGTAAAATGGTAGATTTCTTTCAGCATTTAGATACTAGGTAGTTCGACTCCATTATCTAATCCACTAGTTATACAATCGATTTAAGAAAAAATATATATGGTACCAAATACTGTACCAGTCAAAAGTTTGGACACACCTTCCCATTCTTAATATAAATGACAACCACACTGCAACAGGCAATATACTGGAGCTTTCATCAAATAGTAGTTACATGGCTTCAACATTGCATAGCATATGCAAACTAACCATCAGGCCTAGTTACTGCAGTGAACACAACTGTTAGCAAGGCAATGCAAATCACATCTGTTAACACAGAAACACAATCTATCTGATATATCTATCTGATAATTGTTAGTTGTCAATCAAAAGTTGCAAATACAGCACCAGTCAAAAGTTTGGACACACTTTCCCATTCTCTTTTATGAGAAAGTGTGTCCTAACTTTTGACTGGTGCTGTATATTGCCAGAAAATGCTGTGCTTGGCTTCAAAAGTCGACCCACAGTACTTCTCAGGATCTCCAATATGGCTGCCAGAGTTGCTGTTACACTACCTGAAAACCATCAAATGAGACCAAAAGTCTGCAATATATCAGCTGTTATGACTACAGAACAGATGCTATTAAGAACAGGTTAAACCCAGAGGTGCAATTTGTCCTAAAGAAGTGTGGAAAACATTTGTGTGTATGTGTGTGTCAGTGGATGTTTGAGATGCTTGTGCTGCATCAGTGTAGCCACAATGGCCATCCCTATCCATGAAGGTTGGAAATGGATTATTTTGGAAACATCACCAGGGCTGCAACTAACTTAATTATTTTCATTATTGATTAATCAGTCAATTATTTTCTCGATTAATCGGTTAGTTGTTTGATCCATAAAATGTCAGAAAATGGTGAAAAATGATGATCATCACTTCCCAAAGCCCAAGATACAACCTAGCTTTGTCAGTCAACAACCCAAATATATTCAGTTTACTGTCATACAAGACTAAAGCCAAAGCTAAAACCAGAAAATATTCAGATGTGAGAGGCTGGAATCAGAGAATTTGGGTTATTTGGGCTATTTAAAACTATGAATCGATTATCAAAATAGTTTGATACATTTCTGTCAATCGATTAATCATTTAATTGATTAATTGACTGATTGTTGCAGTTCTAAACTTGTTGACACTAAGCTTGTTTCATCTATTGTATGTGATAGCATCAGAAAATATTGGGAGATGGGGAGCAGAGTGGGAGGATTTCCCAGAATGTGACAATGCGAAGGTGAAGTTTCTAAGGAAAGCTCGCTATAGATGTATCTCTTAAGTTCCTTGCAATAGTTTCTTTATAAAAGAAAGCCTTATAAATAAGACAATGTCCCACTGTAGTAATAGATTACAGGGGGTGGATGAGAGGTAATTAAGGTGTGGTTAGCAGGTTGAACCAAATCTAATCAATGACGACAGGTGAAGGAGGTGCTTTGATGGACCAGGTGGGTGTCCAGGTGGAGAAGCTGAACGAATTAAACAAGTGAGAAACTGCACACAATCTAACACTGTAATACTTGTCAAGTGAGTTTAATTTAGAGTGAGCTGCAGGTGTTATCTGTGGATTTAACAACATATATTTGCAGTGAGCATCCTCTTGTTTTTACACAACATAAATTAAACTATCACCACACTTACTGTCGAGCTGCAGAATAGAGTCGTAGATTTTACATTGGAGCTGTCCGGTACTTTGGAAAGCGCATGACATCCACAGCCCCTGGTACATGGCCACCGCTGTGATGATGTTGTCCCCGATGTACGCGGACATCTTCCACTGAGGCAGAATAGTCCCGATGATCAGTCCGACAATACCGATTAACGACAGGAAAAATCCCAGCAGCTGAATACCGGAGTTTGCCATCGTTTTCTTTTAAAGTCTCTAAATGAACTTAAACGATGATCTTGTGTATCCCCTGCAAACTGCAAAGCTCCTGAAATTGCTGTGTTAAGCTCTGTTAATTGTCTTTAAGTGATGCACAAGCAGCTTGTTGTATCCGTGCCTGCTCCTGAGTGCTGTACCGGGGGTCTTCTGCTCGGGGATGGGCATGCAAGATGTGGGTGATGGTGTGAAGTGGGTGTGTGTAGTTATCATGCCTGCTGATGCATGGAGTTGCTGCTGGGAAATGTTCCCTCCGCTTCCAGCAGAGCAACAGGTTGTCTCTCAACTGAAGCCTATTTCTTTCTAACTTTCTAACCTTTTCAATCAAACCTGTCCAAACCTGAAATTTGTCTCAAATTTGTACAAGATATGTAATAGCAACATAAACTTCATATAAGATATGTTTTTTTCTTGTTTAAAATACTCTCAGGTGGTATTTAGGGAGGGTTCAAGAGGTCATTTCTTATTCCTCCCACAATGCCAAAATAAATGAGTGCAAAAATGAACAACAAGTAGGCTAATATATATTGAAAGTATCATCCCACACTGGCATCATTTGAATTGATGCCTAAATACATTTTTGTCTAATTTTTTCTAAGTATGTACATACAGTGTGTGTGTGTGTGCCTGTATGTACAGAATACCCACTGACCCAGATTGATGCTATAAGTCAACCTATCTGTGAACAAAGTAGACTAAACTCCTTTCACCACAGATCACCAATCACATGCTGCTGACCGGCTCAGAGCTGATTCATGACCTCTCTGTTGCCACTGATGTGTTAATGAGTAACTGTAAACCGCTGGGTACGAGTGGAAAGATTCAATGTTGAAAACTTCTAACATGAAGGGAGAGCTGCATCATCAAGTTGAGATAGTTTCAGACACCGGAAAGAGGTGGATTACTAGAAAAACTGAGATGTTACAACTTTTCTCCCATTCTTGTTCAACTTTTGGTGGCATTCAAACTATCAACAGGTGAGAACCAGATGAACTACAGTGAAAGCTCTTTTAAAGCCAGAGAAGGCATCATATAAGTAGACCAGAAGGAGCATTTAGCCAGGCTCAGTTCAGCAGCTCAGAGGAGCTGGCAGAGGGACATTTGGAAAGGGGCAGGCTTCTCCACAGGTCAAAAAGAAGACATGATGACATGCTGATGTTGAGTTTCTGCTCAAAACTAAAGCATTATCATCAATAGTGTTTCCGTAATAACAAACTCGACTGTTTTAAAATTAACCACAGTTATTGGATGAAAGACAAATATTCATTAAATCAAGTGGGACTTTTACCCATGTTGATTTTCTACATATTTATTGACTTATTACTTTTTCACACTGTAATAGTAGGTTAAAGTAAACTGGAAAACATGAAACATGCCTTGTGAGGGAATCTGAAACCACTAAAAACAAGTGAACAAAACCTACATTTAGTAATAGTTGAAGATGCTTCCATGTTTCCAGTGATGGGAAGTAACTATGCACATTTACTCATGTACTGTATTTAAGTTATTTCATTTTATGTCACTTCATACTTCTACTCCACTACATTTCAGAGGGAACTATTGTAGTTTTCACCCCGCAACATTTATTGGAGAGTTTAGTTTACAGATTTTACATACAAAACAAGTTACCAACTTCTATAGTATGATGATGAAGTATATAAGATAGTTAAAATTATCTCCAACTCAATAACGCTGCTTAAAAAGTAGTGTAGCAATAATACTAGTCCAATAATATATATAATAATACTATGAAAGAGGCCATTCTGCATAGTGAGTATTTTTAAAGTATTTATTGATAAAGCTTTTATTCTGTTACCTAAGTAAAATTTTCAGTGCAGGACTTCTACTTGTAACAGATTATTGTTACATTGTTCTATTCTGACTTTTACTTAAATAAAGGATCAGAATACTTCTACCACTACTGCTTGTTTCATTATTTATTATTAGAAAAAAGAGTGAATAAAAGAGAAACTGAAGTGTCCTGAAGCAAGGCACCTCATGCTGCAGTACAGTTGGGTTGTACAGGCCACCAGCATACCTCACAAGGGTTACTCAAGTTAAACCCCAGTAGCCACCAACAAGTCACAAATCTAACTAGAATTTGGGAGTGTAGCAAAGCACAAATAGTGGGTTTTTGATTAATGTTTATTCCGTACAAATATTTAAAAAAAAATTTTTTTTGGGGGGAAGAAGGAAAAAAACATGTCAAATACCACTGCGCAGGTGGTTAATATCACTATCTCAATCTCTCTCCTCTGCTCCGCTGTTACGTCTATCAGCAGGTCTCATCGAGGTGAGTCACATCCACCTGTTATATGACGCACATTTCCTTATTTGGACATCACTCCCAGAGTTGAGGGTGTTCCCCAGAGATAAAGCTGAACTAATGACATAAGCAAAGTGCTCTCAAGGGACTCTCCATAACCTGTTGTTCCCTTTTTCCTTTCCACAATGTTAGGTTGTAAAAAATAGGCAATAAATTGAAAGTGCAAAGCAATAATCACCTTTGAAGTTCTTCCCTACACGTTATACACTGTCCTGTCTCTGTGTTATGGGTGAATAAATGCATACAGGTCTGTCTACACTATTGCAGCAACACTGAGCAAAGTTTTAGCTCAGTAGTCAGCATAGTCGTCTATTATCTGGGAGACTTGAGTTGAAGACCCAGTGTGGGGACCTCCTTCATAAGATAGTTTATTCATAAACATTTATTTTAACACTTAAATATACTAAAATTAAAAGTGTAATAAAAACAAAACAGGATTTTTACGCCTATTTCCACTTTTATGCGAATACAAATATAAATAATTTGGTGCCTCAACAAATACAGATACAAATACAAATACTGGGCCCTCTGCACATCCCTAGAAGAGTGCACTCAGTAGACTGTAGATCTCTACCAGGTGTGTGTGGGGACATGTAGTGTGTCCTCCTAGGTTCACCTAACTGTATGAACTTAATAAAGTAACCATAAACGGGATGATGGGTCCAGAACTTCTCAATTGAAACATTCTTATTTATTTACAACATTTGTTGTAACACACCACACAAAATAAAACCCCTCCCTACGTCCTACGTGAGTGTTGAATCTCACAAAATTGTCCCTCCTGGCTCCCTTACAGTCAAGATGGCAGCGAAGCTAACGAAAACAGGAATTTATTCATCTCATATCATGCCTAACTTTAGTGGATCATAACATATTGGGTATGGAATTAATCTGCAGATGCTCCGGTTCAAGATGAAACCAAACTTTTCTATGGAGTTTTTGAGCCACGACAAAGGCCAAAATGTGGCCTGCAACAGACTTGTTTTTAGCCTAGCCGATTCACTGCTGTTGGTGATCACTTGTGGTCCCAACCAGCCAGTTAAGAGGTGTGAGGAGTCAGCAGTCACTGGCAGTATAAAAGCCATTATAAAACAGGTTTTTCAACAATCATGAATTACTCAATCACAAGAGGTCCTTGAGCATGCAGTCATAAATGTGCACAAAAAATATTAGGTTGATGGGTCCAGTGGTATGTGAGATTAGCTGTGGACAGACACACACACACACACACACACGCACGCACACGCACATACATGCACACACAAATACACGGACACACACGACCAAACACATGATCACCTCCAGGCGATTACAAATTCAGTAGTGGTTTTCAAGTTGCATAACACACCTTCTAAAGTAGCTTTTTGTTTGATCCATGCAAACTGTGCGTACAGTGTTTTTTTGTCAGTGAATCAAATGTTCATAACCTAACTGGAGATGACCATTTTATACCTCTTGTTATAGTTAACAACACATCAGTTCTATTAGGTTCATTATCATGCCAGCAGTAGCCACTTCCTGCAGTGAACGAGCAAAAACCGAGAGACAATAGGAAGCATTGTCCATATCAGAGGTCAGGCTTTGGCGCTGCAGTCTGTATGACTTCACACTGTGAAGAAACAATAGTCCTGTAGTAATGAGAGAGGAAGTAATAACCCATAAGCCTGGTGGAAGTTATCCCCACTGCCAGGTTGATGGGAATGTGGTCACCTACTGGCTGGATTATCAGTTCACTTATAGGCATACATGTAAGGAGGCCCTGTTTTCCTTTTCCACCTCTCCTCTGCCTTCCACTGATCTTTCATTTTCTCACATTCTTGCCCTTTCACTCCACCTCTTCTCTCACTATAACTCTTTCCCCCTCTACTGTATCCAGGATTGGGTAATAGGCCTCAAGGTTTAGCTGTGGAGGCCAACAAATGCCCCATTGTTGCCAAGGAAGAGTGACCACGTAGTTCAAGCAATGTTTCACTTTGATACAGTGGTTGAAGAGAGGAGGAGGAGGAGGAGGAGGAGGAGGAGGAGGAGGAGGAGGAGGTGGAGGGGGGTGTTGGGAGCTGAGAGGTCTGGGGTCAAGGTGCGAAGAGAAAGATGAAGGAAAGGTGAAAAAACATAGATTGAGCACAAACAGCTAGGTGAGGTGTAGAAGAGGAAGAAAATTCAGGAGCGCAGTATATAGACAGTCTCAGGCCTAGCAGTGTTGTTGCTATTGGTAACCTGATTTATATGATGTCCTCTTGGCTGCTTCTCCACCCAGATCCTGGGTTGTAAAGCCCACAAAATGAACATTGCTCTTTTCCCCCCCCTCTTCTCTCGCGCCTCTTTCCACTTTTACTACTTTCTTTTTTAGAAGCGTAAACACACATTTGTCTTGCTGGTTTAGCCGTTGCTCAACGCTCAATGGGAGGTGAAAAAGAAAACAGCTAAATCAGCCCAAAGAAGGGCACTAACAACATTCTCTCGGGGGCTCTCCCTCCCGTCTCTGAGGCCTCCTCCGGGTCTGAAGTGAGCAAGGGGAGTGCAAATCCAATGACTGAAGTCTTTTAAGTGCCCTTGGAAGTCACTGAGGCATTAGCAATAAAACATGCTGGGCCCACAGCTTTTCTCTGAAAAGCTCCGAGTGCGCAAACGAGGGGGATGGCGCCCTTCTCTCCATGTCTTTTTCACCTCCAGCCTTATTATGCAACATGACTTGGCTTTTGTACAGCAGCAGCAGGACAGGACCAATAGATTGTGTTGTTGGTCTTGTGGACTCATTCTTCTTGTCTTCCCTCTGAGGCAATGAGAGAGAGAGAGGCGTTCTTTTCTCTCTTTAGAGTTTGGCAAGTGTTACATATTGGGTAGAAACATATTTGCACAGTTTGGACACAGTGAATACAATGTCAGACTCTGTGGCTTCACGCTGCACATCAGTGAGCATGAAAATAGCTACAGAGTAACTATGGAATGTACTGTTCAAGACAACTTAATCAGCTAAGAGGCAGTGCACAGCGGAGACCCACCATATAGGATATACAGTAGTTGACCTTCTGACGTCTTACTCTGTCACAGACTCTGCAAACAAAGTCGAAAATGAAAGATAATGAGCATTTATGGCTGTGGCCTCTAAACTTTAAAGTCCCCCTCCTCTCAAAAATGTGTTTTGCTTTCTGTTACTTAGATGTTTGAGCTTCACTGTGCAGAATGATGTATGTGTAGAGTTTGACACTAAAGGAGTGTTTTCACGTTCATCTGCACAGGGGGAAAATTTCTCGGTCCTCTCCTTTAATCTGTTTAGAGGCGTGTGCGTGTATAAGCAGAATTTTGTGACATCACAACTAGTTTGGAGCCAGTCGTGGTCCAGTATGCAACTTACACAGGTGTGATGTGGAAACTTGAAGCCACATTCACAAGAATGTGCTTTTCAGTGAAGTAGGAGACTTCTTGTGTTCAGCAGTTAAACTTTTGAGAGGGCACACATTTGCATATTCATAGGTTCTGGATTTCAATGAGGGAGGAGTAGATGTCATTTAAGGAATTTTTAAGTAGTTTAAGTAGTTTTCCTTTAAATAGTTTCCCTCACTGT